>NC_132799.1:14921610-15223221 GCF_048594095.1 Paramormyrops kingsleyae
AGGACTTCCATATTCTGCGGGAAAAAACAAGCAGTTCTTACGGGGCACAGGAGGACGTGATGGAGTTGGCTAAAAAATAAACCATCCAAAAAGAAAAGAGCAGGTAGCACGCGGCCTCCAGGGCTGAAGGTTCGATTCCTGCACCTTCTTCTCCTGTCTGGGTGGATTTCCCCTGGGTACACTGGTTTCCTCCCACAACCCAGAAACATTCAGCTGGGTGAACTGGTATCTCTAAATGATTTTGTCCTACGCATGGTGTCCCCTGACTCAGGCTGGCTGAGACAGGCATCTGATCCCATGTGACCCTGTACTGGATAAGCGAGGATGGAGAATGGGTGGGACTGTGTGACATGCTATATGTACACACACACAGACACACACACACACACACGCACATGTAGGGTAAACATATCCTTATGGGGACCGCTCATTCATTTCAATGGGAAAAATGCAAACGCTAACTATGACAACCTTAACCCCTACCCTGCCCTAACCATAACCATAAGTAACCTAACAAGTTTTTGCATTTTTAGTTTTTTCATAGCAGTCACCGATTTTTATAAAATAGAGTTTTATGGTCCCCATAAGGGAAAAAAAACGGATATTTATCACGTTATGGGGACATTGTGTACATAAACCCGCTCGCACACACACACACACACACACACACATTCACGCACCCACATACACGCACACACACATACACACACGCATACACGCACACACACACACACACGCATACACATACATTCTCCTTTTGATTGGGAGAATCATCAGAGCATATTACATCATTTTAATGCATATTAAAAAATCCATCCATTTCAAACACTGCTCCAGCACAGGGTGGGTCTATAAATGAATATTTTGCTTCTTTATTGAGGATACAGACTGAGCTGACAAACTGCTGGAGACGTTCTCTGATAAAGCGGAGTGATGAGCTCAGCCATTAAACACGCTTTTATTCCTTTTGATTAAAGTTTAGGGTGTACAAACAATTCAGATGAGGCCCCAGTTTGTTCAAATGAAGAGAAGTTCAATTTTAACCAGAGATCAAACCTCTGCGGAATTTCAAAGTAGGGACACTGAGATCCCAGTCTCGGGGGGTGGGGGGCACTTCCTGGGATTTGCGGCCCAGGTCCCACCCCCTGCAGGTGAGTGTAGTAATCCCCCCCCCTCCCCAATTTATGTTAGTGTATATAACAAGTCCAATATTCTCCAAATAATAAGAGAGTAATGCATCACTTTCACATATTTTTCCACTTTATTTCTAAGCGTTACTCTGTTGAACCATCTCTTGCCCATTCAGGAGCCCCTAGGGGGTTTTCTGGGATAACTAATCCACAAATCCCAAACCCTAACCCTATCTTAATCCCAACCCTCCCCCCACAAGGAGCAGTCAGTGAAGGAGAGTCTGATGGATGAGCTGTCAGCACCAGGGAGTACGAGGGGCCGAGATCACAGGGCAACTGCCACACCAAAATGAACCCCCCCCCCGTGCCCCGTCCCCCACCACACCGTAGGGGAGCTCATTTAGGGTATCCAACTAACTCAGTCAGACAAAAACACTACAGACCCCATAAGAGAATTCAGACCAACTTATTATGAAATGATCAGGTTTTAAGCAAAAGCAAATCACCCCAAGCACTACTTTCCCCAACCCAGTTTCCTCTGCAAACAATTATAAATCATAGCCATAAACCTCACTGGTTACTATAACAGACTGCATTGAGGTGGTTTTCCTACACATCAGCCAATCCCATCCTAGTATTTTAGTCACATGTCACGTTCCATCGCACTTTGCTGCCTTAATGAGAGCTTTTCCCAGTCTTTCCAGCCATTTCCCAGAGTCCCTCCACCACATGGAAATTCCCCTACCTTGTACCCTCCCATGCGGTCCTCTGGTCGGAAAGGTTTGCCATTCTTTTGCCAGTGCATGGTGGGTTTGGGGTTCCCTCCCGCCGCGCAGCGGAACTTCACCGTGTTGGCCGCCGGCACGGCGTGCAGCTTCTTCTCCATCCTATCTGGCAGGGTCCAGTAGGGCGCCCCTGCAACACGTAAAGAGAGGGAACCGAAATAAACACACAAAGACAAGGATTCCAGGATCTCAAAGCTTAGACCACTTCCCGCCATCTGGAAAAGAAGATGGAAGCAAGCCACCACCTGGAGAAATGCAAAGGTGTGACCAAAGGGACCTGGGGGGGGGGGGCGGGGGGGCGCTTGCATGTATTCTCCTTTTGATTGGGAAAATCATCAGAGCAGAAGCAAGACACGCTAACCAGACCATCACATCTAATTTCAGTCCATTCTCTGATATTCCTTTCGGCTCCAGTGTTCCAGTGATCTGTACTCAGTGATTCTTATCTCTGGGGGAGTTCTGGATCTGCACCGAGAATAAGGTTTCGGCACATCAGGGCCCTCGGATCCGGCCGCAGGCCACATGGGGCTTGGAAGCGGATTCGTTTTTGAATCGCGGCCCGTGTCCAGGAGTCGCTTCAAACCGCGTACTTCTTTCCAAACAGCCCTCATGCCAAAAATGCCCCTTGATCCCCAGACTCCTATCCCTTGCCCCTAAATGCACTTACTTAGGCAATACTTACAAACATGAACAAAACAAGAGTAATATACTGCAGATTAAAAGCAGTGCTGTCTCCTTCTCCCTTGTTCCCACTCTCTCAGATGTACGCACGCCCCCCCCCCCCCCACCACACACCTGTGAGAATGACCCCCAGTGACATGAGCAGATGGGGGGGGTCAGCACTGCAGCATTCCCAGGGCCTCCATTCTTCACACTTACAGACTTACAGACACACACACACACACACACACACATCTGCTTTCTCTCGTTTCAAAACTTCCCTCTTTCCAGACTTGTGGGACGGCCATCAACATCCCTTCCAATAAAATCCAGTGCCATGGGACCAACGCAGTGCGCTAGTGATGTTCAGTGTGGCTCTCTTACCATCGACAGTCTGTCACCTGTGCTGTGAGAGCCCTTGGAAACGCCGGCTCCCCCCTTCATGATGTATACCACATCCCCCCTTGCCTTCGGCCACCTCATCTACATTTCAGCCTTCCATGGTTCATTCCAGTGGTCCGAGGTTCACTCTACCACCATTGGCTCATTTCTTAATAAGCTCAATACATCTCACCAATATTTTACCAAGCTTAGAAATACCGATCTCGTGCTAATCTACGCTCTATTAGCAGGTCAACTAAGACATCTAACCAAAAAAATCTTGGGTTTGTCTGGACTGAGCAATTCGAAAAGAGCCATAACCACGGCCAAACAAAATCTTTCCCTGGGCATCAAGTCTTTACAGAACAATACTAGGTGCCATTAATCAATGCCAGAACACCCAAAAAGACAGATCCTTTGGCACAGATCGTTAATAAATGAAAGAGCCCCGAGGTAAATCCAGCCTGCCAACATGTAAACTGGCCAGCCAGTGAATTTGTATGTCAGAGTCATCTTTGTCTCCACGAGAAACCACTTACCAAAAAGATGGAACCCGTGAGTGGAGTAATGTCCACGTGACATGTGCATGTGAGCGTGCCCCCCATCTGAATGTGTGTGCCCCCCCCCATCTGCATGTGTGTGCCCCCCCCCCATCTGCATGTGTGTCCCCTCCCCCCATCTGCATGTGAGCGTGCCCCCCCATCTGCATGTGTGTGCCCCCCCCCATCTGCATGTGTGTCCCCTCCCCCCATCTGCATGTGTGCCTCCCCCCATCTGCATGTGAGCGTGCCCCCCCCCATCTGCATGTGTGTGCCCCCCCCATCTGCATGTGTGTCCCCTCCCCCCATCTACATGTGTGCCTCCCCCCATCTGCATGTGAGCGTGCCCCCCCCATCTGCATGTGTGTGCCCCCCCCCCCCATCTGCATGTGAGCATGCCCCCCCATCTGCTTCAAATAATAAGACTTATTGTTATTCTGTTAAAAATCAATCAATCATCAACCCCCAACCACACAACTCCTGGCCAAAAGACAAAGCTTTCTATCACAAACTGTCAACAAAAACCAAACACGGCCAGGGTGGAGGATTCTAAATATTACAAAAGCCTTGAAGCCCAAGCCCATTAACGGCCTGAGCCTCGTGCCAAGGGCCTGTTGATGATTTCTTAATGGTGCACAGGTTCTGTCCTCCTGTAACTCTTGGGAGGTAAAAGCAGTCATATTTGCTCTCCCTTTTGCCTTCCTGTTGTTCCTGTTGGATCATGGTCTCTCCGAAGGGAATACCGCAGCATTCCGAGTTGTAGGAGAAACCCAAACCACTGCAGGCTTCAAATCCCAGTACCCTCACCACCCCCCACCCCACCAGCTCCAGCCCCTCCCCCCTACCCCCACCAGCTCCCCCCTGCAGACACCTCAAGCCCTGCCCCGGCCCCAGGCCGGAATTCCACAGCACACGGAGAGAGGCCCTGGGCCCAATCTAAACCAGACCCCTACAGTTAAAAAACCCTACACCACACTTTTTCCTTATTAATATTCGGGGGGGGGGGGGTTGAATTTAAAAAAAAAAAAAAAAAAAACACCACATGGAATTTGAATAACACTGCCAAAGCAGATTTTGATCTGTTTCCAGAAATCTCATAACCACCAGAAATTCCCCCTCAGCCCAACACCCAATAGCTAATGAATTTTTGACAATTACAGCTCGTTCCTGGACAAATGGGATACTCAAGGAAACACAAGACTTCACAAAGGACCCCGCAAACACCCCCCAGCCTCGGAAGAACCCAACAACGTCATCCCTTTTCTCAGTGGACCCCCCCATAGAATTTATCAAAGCTTAATGCAAAACATTTCTGACAACAGGTATCTAACACACAACAGATGGACGGCGTTAGCAACGCATGAGACGAGCCACGCTCTGCTCAGGGCTCGTCTCTCCCCGCGTCGCATTTAAAAAATGCATGGAATCCACTGCAGTCTGCGAGCCACACTATTGTGGGGATGCCTGACCGCTAAAGCATCAAGCGCCACTTTCCGGGCCTGAAACGGCATGAAATAGGCAGGACCTGACAAAATAAGGCCATTTTCAAGACCCAGAAAGCTCTTAGAGACTCAAATTCAAACAAAAACCCACTAGAGGTACAACGACGACGACATGGAGGTGAGACCAGGACAGGCTGACGACAATGACACACTGACAGAGGTGACAGGAAGCCTGAATGTGCCCTGGATACTCACGTATCTGTTCCCCGTCTCCGGGGATGTCCTCGGAACGCTCCGTGTCGTCCTCGTCGTCGCCAGACGAGATGGCATCTGAAGAGGAGCACACAGTTACCCCCTGCCGCAAGGGAGAACCATGACTACTGGGTGTGAGCAAGCAACACTCACACATGTGGGATCGCAAGCCTGGCGGAGGAGCAGGTCCAAGATTCAGCGCTCGGTGTCAACGATCTGTCTGTCCACTAACAACAAACCTGTCTGAGCGAACTGATCTTCAGCTAGTGTATCACTGTCGGCTTACATTCATCGCATTTATGATGCAGTGAACAAGACTCTGACAAACCCTAAACCTCCACCTTCTCAACGGCCTCTTTGCCCGTGATGCACACCCACGACAACCCCGTCCCACCGGCGCCACAGAAAACACCGACGAGAAGAAAATCCTAGAGACACGATCATCTCTGAACGAGCGTGCCGACTCCGTCCGCAGGTAGGATGAGGGTCAACAGGTGTCGGCACCGGTCTCTACACGGTTCTGCTTTCTGCTGCTACGTGACATTAAGGGGTCGGCGGTAATGGATCGGCTGGCGGGAGACACCAACCTCGCTGACGCAAAAGGAAGAACAAAAACAACTATAGTACCCGCCGACGATCCAAATAGCAAAAACATGAGGGTATCGCGAGAGGCTACAGGAAGGCACGGGTCATGCTGGGGGGCCGCTCTGCACTACCCGTGGGGGGAGAGGGGATGGGGGCGGCCTTCTTTGCTTCCCGAGCTCCCGGCCTCACCTGTGACATTGACGATGAAGCAGAGCGTGTTGCTGCCCGGGGGGCCGGCAGTGCTGCACGTGTACAGACCCGAGTCCTTGGCGGTGGCATCGCGGATCTGCAGCAGCTTGTGCTCTATAAGCGTGCGGTTGTTGGGCCCCAGCAAGAAGCCGTCCTTCATCCAGGTGACGGTGCCCGCCCCAGGCAGCGGGCACCTCAGCATCAGCGGTTCGCCAGGGTGCACCGAGCACACCTTGGGCTTAGAGATTTGGTACTTTGTTGGAGGCTCTGCGGGGCGGGGCGTGGGGGAGGCAGAGCGGTGCACAGGGGAAGGGGTGTGGAGGTTGGGGGGGGGGGGGGGGTGCACGGGAAAGACAGAAACAGAGGTGGGAGAGGAGGAACAGGCAATAGGGTGAGAAATTAAAAACACCGCAATCCCCTAATACAGATGCCCGAATCAGAGGAGCCCCGACAGCTGTGATTACAGTGTCCGTAAAACGCAAAATAAAAACAGCATGGCAGATTACGGCAGACGGCGGTCAGCCAGCGACGCACCCCCGCACGCATCCGGCGGCCTCAGAGCATGCGGTTATGGACCAAGCAAGCGCACGTGATTAGACAGGATTAACCCCATCCTGTCCTGTCCACCCACCACCGGCAGAGCGGCATGCTGATGGCGTGAATACAGGCGGGGCTCGGGGGGGGGGGGGGGGGGGGGCGCAGTAGAATGAGTGAAGTGGAAGCTGCTTTCTGCCATTCCACTCCAGGGGGGTGGAGGGGGCAAAATAAGACTGATGTTTTGGACACATGGGCAGGGGGACGGGAGGGACCATCGACGTGGAAGAGGGGGGGTGTTTGGGTGTGTTCTCACAAGGACCGGCCCACAGCGACACGCGGAGGCGAGCGCAGACACGTCAAACCTCATGCGTACACGATATAACATGCTTTTCTCCCGGCGCGTAAAACCGCAAGACCCTGTGCTCGTTATCCGAAGGAATCCCGCCGTTTCGGCGAGCGCGGCACTGAAAAACATCGTTAATAGAAAGGTTTTTTTTTTTTTTTGAAGGGCGGAGAGTTTTACGAGAAGCATGATGGAGAGAAAAAAAATAATAACTACCAACGACAACCACAAAAGAATCAGTATGAGAAAAGAAATCACATTTGGCTGAGGAATGAAAGTCAAAATTACAGATATTGAAAGACTCCCAAGCTTTCCTGTTCCAACACACACCCCCTGAAACATATTCTCCCTCTATTGTGTCCAACCTGCCCCCAACCCCCCATCCTTAAGCAGGAAGGGAGAGCCATTATGCTTAAAGAGTAAAGACAAGAGGCCTGGGTGTGCGCGGATTTAAACAGTCCCCCTGGCACCATGCCCCACAAAGGTATGGTTCCGGTGATGTGACTTATTCTCACTGCGGAAATAATTAAGCCGCAGCCCCCACCCCACTCTCACCACCGAATGTGTGGTCTCAGTGAAAGACGTCCCCGCTGACTGATGGGACCCCTCCCCCCTGCCGCCAAGCCAGAAGCCCTCACTGTTTACTGTACTCCTGTTTTATTATCGCCTGCGTGGTTCCACCCGCAACAACATCAAAGCTCTGCACACAGATTTATTTCTGTTAGACAGAGAGTGAATCACACACTAGTGTCTGTCTGAGGAGATCACTGAAGGAGCCCACCACCTTCCGGAGGGTAACAGGAGGGGGTGCTATTTGGAGAGGACCCCCTGTGGACTGAGAGACTCTGGACCTTGCCAGGAGAAACCAGAGCTAAAAGTATGAATGAAATGGACTGGAAAAGATCACAAAGGGGTCATCTTGTGTGAAGTATCTCATTTATTGATGCAATATAGCAAAAAACAACTAGAAGTCGCTTTGGATAAAGTGTTTTTGCTAAGTAGCTTAAGGAATTAATTAATAACAAAGGGTAATGGGGAAGGGGGGTTAAAAAGCACCTAGGTGGTTTCTTCCTGGATCTTGGGGGGGGGCAACCAGGCAACGAAATATGTTCTTCATTATCTATGCTCAGCTGTCCTTCTTCTCTATAGACAATCCCCCTTTACTTCCCCCTCTCAGGTCTTGCATCCGCTCCCCCCCCCATAACTTAGACTTGCCCTGACCCCGGGATGACCTGGTCGACACCCTCGGGAGGCCTGATTCTTCACGGGAACGTGGAGGCCATCCGGAGCTCACACTGCCAGGAGCGACACCTTCTTCCTGGCAGATTCTTCCCACAGCACGGCTTGTCTGGGAAAAGTGACGCAAGCCGGCGGACAAAAGCCCCCCCTCGCAGGTGGTGACCGCCACTGAGCAGATAGCCAGTCCGAATGACGTCCCACGAAAGAAAAGCATGCAGGGCTCACGTATCCGGCCTCTGAGAAAGCAGAAGCAGCTTCCGGAATGACCTTCCCTGAGAAATCAGAAGCAGCTTCCGAAATGACCTTCCCTGTCCGAGCGTAGACCAGCACCCCACATGGCCACACGGCCGTCTGCCTCCGATCCTCCAGGACCGAGTCAGGAACGGGCCGAGAGCCTCCGAGGCTGAGCCTCATCTTCTAGCTCTAACTCTCAATTCACAGCACAAATTCAAACAAATGATATTAATCCATCTACTTCATCCAGGCAAGATCCAACCTAATGTAGTTGCCATGTAAGCACATGTAGTCAAACAAACAGCAAAACAATACAATGAAATCACAGCTAACGTCACACCTTAAAGATGTGCGACCTTCTGATTTTAGCCAAATGTGAGGCTAAAAGCAGCCCGTTAACATTCTAAAGTAAAGTTTTAGCTCCAGCCACTGTTTGGTAGAGAATTTCCCAACGGCGGTACATCAAAATCCATGGGAAAGCCAAGCATCTGTGCGTTACACAACCACCCCAAGCCCCCAAATCTCACTCTCGCCGCTCCATCCCCATCCTGAGAGTGACAGATGGGGGGGCCTCGCGACTAAAGCGGGACAAATGCCGGTTCTCTCTCACTGTCTCCTACCCAAACATGCTCTGCCCTTCATGCTTTCTGCTCTCCTCCCCACACGCTGTCACTCTCGTCATCTTCCTCTCTACTTTCTCATTCACCCCATCCTCCCCACTATCCCCCCCCCCCCAACATTCTGATCTCCACTCCTCTCTGATATCAATGGCTACAGTCTTGGGCATCTCAGCCTCACCTTGGAGCTATCTAGCCCTCAGTAACACACAGTACCACAAAAACCTTCCGTTCAAAACTTCGAAACCCCAAAGGGCAGCACTGGAAAGCAATCATCCTATCACCTTTAAGATCTGCTACCAAAGGCATCGACCCCACAACCATCTGGCAAACTTCTCTTATTTTGGTCCTGCAAAGGACAACAGCGAATCTGCAAACACCACTTGCAGGCCACAGCAGAGGTCCTGCTCCTTGATCAAAGCTGATTTGCAACCTTTTCTGATCGGCGGGGTGAGAGAGTGAGAGGATGGTCCCCTCAGATTCACAAACCAAGCCACACGCCAGAGTGCCTCTGCACTGCGAAGGGTTTCTCCTTCCAAGTGTCCGGCATCTGCATATTAGACAACGCGAGCTTCCCATCTGCCTGGCCCAGCACAGCATAGATTGCTCAATTCAGCACGTTATCCAGCCAAACTGACACAAAACGGCACAAAATCCTTTAAGACCCCAGAGTTCCGCCCCCCCCACCCCCACCCCCTTCGCGGCTCTCTCGCACACTGACACTCACACCTAGAGTTCGAGCTTCCCGATTCTCTGTTTTGAATTTCACACGGAGCCCGGGGGGCATGCAAGGAAGAAAGCGGGAGGGGAAGGGAAAAAAAAAAAGAATGGCGAGCTTGCTTTTCGACTCGTTCGTCCGGTGGGAAAACGGTGCAGTCCCCCTTTTCACCTCCAAACAAACACAGAGACGTCTCAGCTCATTACCACCCCAAAGCCACATAATACTGGTGTTCAATGAACAACAATTACCCCCTCTGTGGGCGCGGCCCATAGCCAGGGAGCAATTTTGGCACAAGACTGGGTGTTATTACCAAGCACCTTCAAGAACAATGGTAACTACAACGCCGTTCTTCGCCTCGCCGTCAACAGGTCACAGAAACTCACTGGAGGATTGAGAAGGTGTTCTGGTCACATGACCAGACCTCCTCCGCCTGCATTATCACTGCTTCTCCCTCCTAACGCCTTGCTGTATGACTCATAGCTCCTGCAAAGGCAACCAGTGTCGAAAATGCCACTTTCAGTGTACGAACTGCACGCAAACTGCAATGTAACTGAGGATCTCACCTATTCCACAGCGCAGTGTTATTTAATCAGATTTGCATGCTAGAGGATTCGGTTGGTCGTGGCACCGTTAAAATCAACCATTAATGACTGACTAGTATAACCAGTAGCTTCCGTCACTCCCAACCACACCACCCTAGCATTTTTCTATTGCTTTTCTTTCCAGATCCTCTTAAGAAGTTCCATGACTTGGGAATTGAATGTCAGAGTACTACCCCCAACCACCCCTCCCCCAAAAGTGTTACCATAAATTGCAAGAGATGAAATTCGGGATAAGTTTCTCGTTACAAACATGGCCACCCTTTGAACCCTCGCACTGGCGGGATGGCAACCGAAACACAACACACTGCCTGACCTTGATGCATGCTCCCCCCCCCACCCCCCGAGGGCAGAAAATCAGGGGCCGTTTAATGAGTCACATTGAGCCGCCCCACCCTTAAATTACCGAACTGGTTACGGCCTGGGAACAAAAGGTGAAGGAGCCAGACTTTCCCAACCCACACAATGACTTTAAACTGAATAACTTTAATGGCAGAAACGGACGACGTCTAATGGGGGCTGGAGATGCTGGGATGTCAGAGCCTCACTTTCCATGGCTACATCTAAACCAAAAAACCACAAGTCTCATTATTAAAGTGCCATCATGCTCCTAGAAAATTCCTGATATACTGCACTCTGTATGGTACTGATATTTGTGACATTTTCACATGAAGGAATTTGCTAGAAATGACTGCTGATCGCTATAGTGTACAAACACTGAAATGAGGGGGAGATGCCCTAGTCATTTGTAGGACGTTCCAGTCTGGGAAAAGTAAAATAAAGTGCAAGAAGGTCCACAGTATCACAAACAAACTTCCAATTTGGACATTTCGAGTCAAATGAAGTTGAGATGATAACCCCCCCCCCCCCCCCAGCCCATCAGTGGTGGTGTGTTTCTCCTTTGGAAACAGCAAACATCCTGTCACAATCTCATCAAATCCCCCCCACCACCCCCACTTCACACATGGAGGGATAAGGAATGGGACACTAAAGAGAGGGCAACCATCTCTTCACCACTCCTGGGCCCCTAAGCTGACTCTCCTTCCGCCCAAGTGACCCATGCAGCCTGCTCACCCTCAGGCTCCGGTGTGGTGTTGTCTTTCTCGGTGGTGCTGATGGGCGGCCGTGCCCCCGAAGCCGTCACCAGCGATAGCAAGGCCACGCCCAGCAGCCAGAGCCACGCAGACATCCCGTCACCGGGGGCCGGGCGTGCCCATCCCCCCCTCCTTGGCCTCCCCCTGGACAGAGATCCCATCTGAGGAGTTCCACCCAACCATGAACTGCTGGCTGTCGGGCCTGTCACTCACGGGAATGCCCCCCAGTCACCTGACCTGGGTAGGAAAAAAATGAGAGAAAGAACATTAGGTTTGGGTAACACATAGAACTTTCCAATCAAACATACTGGGTCTATTACTATTACAAAACAAGGAAATATCCCCAACTGCTCTGCTTCTATTTAAAAGCTCATTCATTTATCCAGCAATAACTTGTTTTAAACTTTCCACAATGCCCGTCACAAAGCTCTAGGCACCCAGTAGGAGATCTGCTCTGGAGGCAGATAGACAGCGAGCTAGGTGTAAAAAGTGCACAACTACTCCTCTCTTCAAGAAAGAAGGAGGAACGTCACACTTGGGGGGGGCACCATGTTCTGAAATGCTGCAGAACTGGCCCTACCACAGACATACCAGAGTGGTGATGCAGGCCCACTCGCTCGTACACCGAGCTACACCTGCGCTAACGCTGCCTGACGGACTTTCCGCGCTCCCTGCCGCTCCCGAGCTTGCCAGGCTGTTTAGGGGAGCGCTTCTCGTCCGTGTTCCCGCTAATCGTCCAAATCTCCGCTTTCAACCCATTAAACTGCCTCTTATTTCTTCTGTGTATATAACAGCTTCCTGCACTCGCAGCAGACAAACACCGCGTTATAAATAAGGACCCTCCATCCCCGATGAAAAGCACACCATACGACCAGCCTCATACATTGTCGAATACGAATAATCACGATTTCGTGATTATTTTCGAAGCTGAAAAGTTTAGAAGTAAAGTCGTCAGCATATCAAATCTACAATTAATTTTCAAATGTTTTGTTTTCAAATATATTATGCTGCACTTCAAATAAAGCAGGATTCAAATAAAACAAGACTGAAGTACCGTATGAGGGACGCTTTTTGTGGTTTGTGTTGCTTAACGGATTTTAAAGACTTTCGATGCTTCGTCCCAAAAAAGAATTTAGTCTGCAGAACGGGTATTTAAATGTTCTGATAAAATATTTAGCCGGGTAGATAAGATGTAATGTTATCTAAACTAAGGGATAAAGAGCCTGCTTTGTGACTCAATGTGCAGTTGAAGAAATAGCGAAAGGCTGGCAAACGGCGCCAGGTCAGATTTAAGATCTTGCATGTACAAGACGCGTGACATTTTTTTCTTCATTTATTTGCAAAAAGCATGCAGCCAATTGCAGCGTGACTTTAGTTTTATTGTCAATGGCATTGTCAATAAGTTACATGAATATGAATTTTACTATTAGGCCTACCCCCTTTTCCAAAAATGTCAGTAATAGCTTACTTTCCTACAATGTGTAAACAAAACAGCCTATCTATCTATCTATCTATAATCACGAATCGATCCAACGACTAAAAATTTTTACAACGAGGTAAACACGGATGTAAAGACAGATGTGTCAATAATGCATATTACAACGTACATATGAGATTCTTGGAACTGATTGCAACATTGCGGTACACGTCGTCCCAAAGAAATTATGCTACTGTCTGTAAATCATTACTCGGTGGACGGGTCGACAATCCATGTGCACACCTAATTGCATTTTATACATTAATTGCCAGACTATTTTCGTCCCTAAGCAAAAGCCATCTGCCCTAACGATTGTTATTGACTCAATCAATCAAGAGTGAAACGATCGCGACAGGAAGGCTACAGACAGATTATCCCATAGCAAGCCTCAACACTAACATATGAATTTCTAAGATAGTCCTAATTTTGGCTTGTTTATAGTGTAAAACCCGTACCTGGCCATTGTTATACATTGGTATAACGTGCAACACCATTTACCCAGCGCCGGGACACCGGGCGCCACCGCTCTCACCTGCGCCCTTTCGGCTGCAGCTGCTGATTTTACCCTGAAGCCATGCGGATCGCCTCTTAAAACGGGCCAGGTGTCCCATTTTCCACCCCCCTTTTCTGAACTGTCGGGTTAGCAGTCTTATTTCCCACCCGTTTATCCCTCTTTCTGAATTGACGGGTTTCCCACCATTTCCTCCACATTTTCCTAAACACACGCACTGCGGGTGTATGAGCAGCTCCACGGATTACGGTTTTATCGTTTTAAGACCCTAATTTGCGACGAACTGCGTTAAGTGAACAAACAAACCATTACTGAAGCAATCCGTGAATCCACACACCCACACAGCGCAACTCCGGATACTTAATTGCAACAATTATTAAATATTTATTTAACAAGTTAGGGAGCTGATGTTACAATTGTTGAGTTGGCAGCAAGTGTCTAAACTGATAGTCTACTGATAGTTGTTATTGTAGGCTACAATGTATTTGATTGCGTCAATATTCAGTATGTAATAAAATGTTGGTTTTCTGAACATATTTTTTCCGTGCCATGCTATTGTGGAGGTGTGCTGATTTTGTGCAAGTTTATATTTCACCTTTTGCTTCTATAGAAAAGTCAAATTCGTACAGTTCGCCTAAAGCCGCTAAACTCAGTCACCAAACTTATTGCATCGCTATTGAAATTCAAATTAGTTTATACAATGAAAGCGCTCAGCGCGGTCCGGCAGCGTTATGATCACCGAACAGGCAAACTGCGCGTTACTTAAACTCATACAATAAACGCGACAGAGCAAATGAGGTAATGTCCCTAATAGGTGGGCTAAATAAATCGATTCAAACATAATTAGGCCATACTTTCCATAAATTGCCACTAATGAACTAAATGGGTTTTTACTACGTGGTTGCAAAATGCCTGCATTTTTAAACGTTCTTAAACTCCAAAATTGAGAATAGTATGAGATCGCAGTTTTACACGGGCGTTTGTACAAAACTGTATCAGGTGGTGACGCCACAACTGCCTTCCTCATCTTCACAAAGTTCTGCAACCAGATTTCTCTTCTGACTATCTCTCACTGCTCAAGATTAATCCAGCGCATACCAGAAATCCAGCCATCATGGCGCAAAACTGGCAAGAAATATTTACAATTCGTTTAAAAACATACAGGGCTATTGGACGAAATTTGCAAGTTAAATACATCAATTTCTGATACTGAGCTACTTGCCGACTTATACATAGCCTATATAAATAAATATAAAAACACAAAAACAAAACCATAGTTAAAGATATAAAATGCAAATATTCCACTTCTCAGTACTTCAAGAAACCTGGGAACTTTCTGGGAAACAAAACAAAACTCTATTTTTAATTTCAATTTGCTGGACTTTATTCAAGGATGCTCGCTCTTTGGGTTAAACACGACCAACTTTCAGATTACAAGCATTAATCGTATAATTTTGCACAAATGGCTGACGGGTTACCTTGATGCACTAATGTACCGAGTTTGATCAGCATGCACGGAGCCGCAGGCGGCTGCATGGGCCGGAGAGAGTGCACTCCTGACGGTGAGATTTCTCTCCGCAGCAGCGCAAATGCCAAGCAGTGATTTCTGAACTAATCCGAAATCCGTCAAGATTCCCTTTTCAAATGAGGAGAAAAGCCCCCAAAAATCCAAATTACACCCAGCAACTATTATTCTTGAAAAATCCAGGAGATTGTACATCCAAAAAATGGTAGCGGATCCCAAAAACAAGTCCACCAAAGTTTCTCCAACTGTTTATTGCTTCTTATGAACAGAATAGGATTAGACGTTCATTTTTTCGCAGTAATGTAAACTTCGTGAAAATGCACCATTTGTTGCGAGTCTGGGCGTGTAAAGCGAAGAAGACTCTCTTTTTTCCACGTCCTCCAGCGAAGACAGGATCCATTAATTTCGGAGATCCTGGGGGTTGCACGTCTCCTGCTCCTCCGAGAATACTTGTTCTAATCTCAAACGCTTTGTCAGGTTTACAAAGGGCTTCTTCTGCCCCCCCTCCCACCTCCCTTACGTCCCCACCAGCTCCGGCTCCAGCCCCCTCCCCTAGGTTCCACGGAGCGTCACTCCCCCTGAAACCTGACCCGTTTTCGGGCCACGGCTTTCCTCCTCCGCCTATCAAGATCGGTGCGCCCCCACCCCCGTCTCAAAAACGCCGGAGCTCCGCTCTCCGTCTTGCTTTGACGGGCCAGCTACGCTCGGCTATGCGGTCCCTCTGCTTGGCCGAGCAGACTGCTTAACTTTCGGGTCCCACGACGAACTTTATCGCAAGGCTGCCCCCCCCAACCCGCCTGCGTGAACCTGCGCTCCTCGTAGCAATGGCGCCCCCAAGTGGACAGTATTTACAGTACACAGTCAACAGGCGCGACGCGGCTGCTTGAGGCAGACACGTTAACTTCAACAAAATGCATAAAAAAGAAGTGATCATTTTTGAGAATGTTCCGAAAACATTAAATATAGGCCTAGTTATTTCAACAGTAGGTCCCCCTTTGACACCCATTATCCTTATTTTCCGGGAACACAGCAAACGTCCTTCTTTGCAACCTGTTATTAAACTGATATTTTCCTAATAAAATCTGTTATTCGTTTAGTTTCCTGAAAACTAGCCTGCATGAGTGTATGAGCTATAATACAGTCTGTTGTCCACTGGTGTCTGACTTTCAATGAATAATCATATTTCTCCAATTTTTTGTTTAAAAACAAATTATATCTCCCAACCAAACACTGTCGTGGTAATAATTAAGTAAAATAATTAAATGTCTCCAACCACAAATTGTCTGTTCAACAGGCCTACAGTCTGCTCCTGCTGTATAATTTGCCCGAAAGGCAGTGACGTCAGTCCTGTTCAAAATATTCAAATTTATTTGCTAAATAACCTGTAAACTTATTTATTTGTGGAAACTAAGGCTATTCTCCCTGCCAGATAATATGTCACAGGCTCTATCCATGTTTCTTATAAGCTGTCACCCATGTCAAACAATATTGGGCCTAATTTAATTCTTCCCAGTTGCTCTCGAAATTCCTGAATGGCAGGTGCGTTATTTCTGTTTGTTCTTTCTGTGCCAAGCATATTAGCCACAAATAGACGATAAATAAAAATGGCAGATTTTGAATTAGAGACGTAAACAGATCAGGTGTGGATGGTAGGAGAGCAGCCGCTCCCGCTCTGATCCCGTCCCACGTCACACAGAGCTGAACGCGACTCAGCGCCGCATTCTTGGGA
Source organism: Paramormyrops kingsleyae (assembly GCF_048594095.1). Lineage (NCBI taxonomy): Eukaryota > Metazoa > Chordata > Actinopteri > Osteoglossiformes > Mormyridae > Paramormyrops > Paramormyrops kingsleyae. The sequence continues at coordinate 14,938,200 of NC_132799.1, forward strand.
AAAAAAAAACACCTTTACAGACGCGGGCTTCACTCGGACAAGCTTTACAGCTACCCCCCCCCCCCTCCAAAAAAATGGGGACCTTTCTCCACCCTTGCCTGTACCAGTCCAAGCTGTCTCCCCCATCGGAAAGGGCTTTTGAGAACACAGTAAGAGAGGAGAGAAGGCGGGTGGGGGGGGGGGGCAGCTAATCTTTTCACTGCTTTTATTTTTCTTCACTCAAAGTGGGTAGCTGGAGACTCTTGAAAAAAAAACAGGCTCATTGACAGAGAATGGAACTTCTAATAAGCCTGGTAGTGAAGGCAGGGCTGTGTGAATAGGCCCCCCTCCCCCTCTCTCTCTCCTCCTCTCTTTTTTCATTCCACCCACTGCTCACTCTCCCCCCAGTGAAGCCATCAGGGCCCAAAAGGTGACAGTTTGGGCTCTGAGAGAGAGAGGGACGTTGGCGGAGAACTGCTGATTTTTTTCTGTACAAATAAAGGAGGGACACGGACTTCTTTCACAGGCCCCCTCTAACCTCCTGCTCCCCCCCCCCCCCTTTTACCTCAGCATTAACCCCTCCCCACGCTCTAGTCACCTCTTCTCTTTCACAAGCCCCTTTAACTGGATGGCACTGAGATAGAGAGGCTCTGGAATCTTCTCTCCCGCTTGCCCCATGCTGTCTCTATCTCATCTCTTTCATTTTCACATCCCCCCCCCCCCCCTTGCAGGGGTGTTGGAGGGGCATGGATTCCCTGACAGATTTTACACGGGTCCTTGAATATGAAAATGATAAAGTTATATAATGTAAGGGGGGCGGGGGACCCAGAATTTCTAGCGACTCCCTTGCCCCTGGTTCTGATTCTGTAGTTTAAATTTTAATCTTAAATGTAGAAATTATTATTTAAAAATACTAGAATTTCATCCATTCATCCATCCCTCCATCCATTTTCTATATCCACTTGTCCTGTTCATGGTCACAGGGTTCCGGAGCCTATCCTGGAAGCTACTGGCAGGAATACTGTAATTAATTTCTCACATTGCTCTATAATATATTTTCAATTTAAATGTAAAAATAATTTAAGCAGCATAATGATGATGTAAGAGAGACTGCTGATGTCCATTATGTTAATTAATAATATTATTTAAGCAAGCAATTAACTTAGTTGCACGATCTACTGTCGATTCCCGTCGTTTAATAAACTATTAAAGGTAATGGAAAGCGATCCTCTTGAGTGTAAAATCATTTAGACGCCCCGGAAGTTGAAGGCTAGACCGTTTGTGATGTCAGGGACTCGTCCAGCACAAACATGCCAAGCACCTTTGCTGAAGTGTGGAAACAGCAAGTCACGCAAACAAAGATAATCCCGTTACTTCGATGAATCTCGCGGTCTCGTCTCACAGAAAGTCAGGGTGTACTGAGAGGGTGGTCAGCTGTACTTGCATTCCATCATAAACATTTAAGGTTTAAAAATCATTTTATGTGTTAGGATCAAATTGGGCAACTCTACCTAGAGTTACCATGGTTACCTTATGGGGTGTGTTTACGGACAGGTGAGTAGAGTTTAATTTGTACCATAGACTTTAATGATGATCATGTAGCTGACAACAGACACACACTTTTCCCATTAATGGGGGGGGGGGGATGGAAGTGATACCATGATCATTGAATGTGCAGAAAGACAAACACAAGGAGGTTCTGGGCAGTGGGTGCTCATGTTTTTGCATTTATTTTATGGCCTGTGTAAGAACGAAAATATGCTCTGTCGTCCTCAGAAAAAAGACCGAGGAATAAACATTATGGCGGAAGGAAATCCATCAGATCTGTGGATAACCAAGCCGCTCAGCATTTTCATGAGAGGGTTTTTATTTTCCTGAGACATTTTTTGTCATGTTATAATTAAAACATCAGACGTCAGTGACTCATTTCCTGCATTAAATCTGAAACAAATGCTTGGGGTCTTTTGGGGGGGGGGGGGGGGGAGGTATGCCCAGGAATTTAATTTGAAACATATAGCTGCTCTCTCTCTCCGGCACTGTAAATTGAGTCGCCATGGAAATTTGCATGTGGGGTAGGATGGGGGGGGGGGGGGGGTTTGGTGTGGGCAAGGAAAATAAAGCCGGATCTGGGACAGGTGAATGATTTGATCTTAAAGGATGCCAGTATAATGTAACACAAGACGAATCAAGCTTGCATAAGAGGGGGGGAAACGTGACAGAGCACAGGCAGCTGTCAGAAGGTCATCATGACTCAGGTACCCGGGACAGAGAGAGGGACCATCTGCATACTCCTGCCATCTCCACCCACCGATGGAGGTGCCGTGACCCGCGGTGATCCACAGCGGATCCTGATCATCATGCCTGAGGCTGAGAGAGTAACCAGCCCAGCATTGCTCCTGCCTTGGGTACATACCAGCCTCTACCCCTCTGCCGGCGATGATTGACAGGCCCAAAGATACCTGGATTACTCAGATGATCTGTAGCATTCACTCGAGCCTCCAGGAATAACTCGCATGCCTTTTAGCTATGTTTTCATTTGTCTAAGTCCCGGGTGGGGGGGGGGGGGAAGAGGGTGGCATCTTGTTCCCAGTCCAGACAGAGGTGGGATGGGAGGCGCAATTCCTTTCCAGTATGAGCCCTGAGGTCCCACTTGTAACCCGAGCGTTCACTGGTGTTCAGGAGGGGGAAAAAGCCGACATTAAGAACAATCATCCCTGCTGGATAATTTTGCCCGAACGTCACACTGCTGCCCCTCGGTCAGCGACGTCACCAGCATGCTTGTCCAGAAGGCCTGGCTTTTGTTGCATCGGATTGAAAAAGGCCTGCCTTTATCTCCGGCTGGGTGGGGGGGGGGTGAAGAGACCCATTTTCCTGGCGTGTCAGGCAGAGCCCGGCTTGAAAACTCAGGCTGCTCTTTCTCCTCTTTTTCCTCCTTCTGCTAGGTGCTAATAACTGCCACTGACTGCAATTTGCACCTCCCCCCTCCCCCTTTCCACCCTCCCGTTTTCCGCTGCCCCCACCAATCTCTGTCTTAGTTTAGTGATGGTTCAATTCTTGGTAAAAGAGGCTTTGTGCTTCCTTCCTTTTGTAAAGCCTCGAATCTGTGATGCATTGAAAATCAGTCCCATTTACGCTCTTTGTTCTCTCTTTATCGCAAAGGTTTTATTCATAAAAAAGTTATTTTTTTGAGAAATAAGACTCATAGTTTTTGCTGCATTCTTAAATAAAACGAGTCCCTTTCTTGTTTTGCATTAACTTATCTGAGTGATTTAAAACATGTTTCTGCGTGTGGACACACACGCTCACACACACGCAAGGAACACAGTCCTGTTCTCCTCATTAACACGCACTCACACGGCTTCTTATGTTAATGGACGTAATAACTATCTGCACCTGCGTACCACTGGTAGCGACAGTTAGCAATTAGCGCTGACTTCACAAATTTGTGGGCTGGTGTTCTGTCTGAAGAAGCAGGAAGTGGAGTTAAACATTACAAACGGAGCACGATCTGGACACCACCAAAACTACACACATCACTACTGGTAGAACATATTTCTCTTCAGCCGGCCATGCATCCCATTTACAGTAAATATCTACATTTCCAGGCAGAATAATGATCAGACACTGAGTCTCAAAACAAAGTTCCTTTTGCTTAGTTTATGGCTACAGAAATACTGTTGTATTTTGCTTTTGTGCTGAGCAAATATCTCCCTGGGTATGAGTTGGTTAAACTAATAAAATGAAAATTGAATAGCAAAAAGTGTTATAGAAACTGCTTTCGCCTTCAGGAAAATATCTCTATTCTCAAATGTTAAATCGGGAAGGTGTCGGCTTACGGAACGTAAGCCAATGAAATATCTGTCACCAAAAGCAATGAATGAACTTTAAGGCTTAACTCCATCGACGCTAACAGGTAATTGGTAACAGCATTCAGCGATGGCAGGCCCTCAGCCTGGGCCGCGCTGCAGCAGCCAGACCCACAACACACTGTACTCATTGTGTTTCCAATGTGAAAAGGGTCAGGGTATAAATCACAGGGCTGGTAAAGGTGCTGTTTTGACCTCTGACCTCTAGGCTCAATTCAGATGCCCCCCCCCCCCCCCCGTGTCCTGATGTCATCAGCCACTCATTATTCCCAATGGCCTCCCCAAAAGCCCGGACCCCTCCCCCATCGTCCCAGTCATCTGTCCAGTGTCTCATCTCCCTATAGAATACTGAAATTTTCCCACAATGCCCCTCACCGTTCAGGGCCCTTTTTTCGCTTCCCTTTGTTTCTCCCGCCATGGCTGAGGTCTCCTGTCAATCGGCATCATCTGCCTCCCTTGGTGACCCTGTGCTACAGGTGGTACAAGGGGGGGGGGCATAGGAGCAAACCAGCCTGTGCACCTGAGGGTCAGTCAGACGGCTGTCATGACGATTAGCTAAAGCTGCCTGCAGCTCAGCTCATTCATCTTCTCGGATACACTGCAATTATTCTGCCTATATATGCAAAGCCTGAATGAAAGGATTCCGCAGAGTAAGGTGATGAAATTAGTATAGAGCCGGTCTGCCTGGCTGTGGACTTGGGGGTCAGCCTGTGGGTCACGCGCATTCTCAGTGAGCTCATTTGGATTGACTGAACTGATGTATTATAAGGATCTACATGTGAATCTGAATGACAGCAAATAGAATTAAGGCCTTAATTCCACCGTAGTAATTTAGAAATGCTTTTGTGCTAACAGAACAATAAAGTGACCTGCAACAAAAATAATCATTTGGGAAATATTTTACATCACACCTGTATTCAAAATAATAGAACTGTAGGGATCGAATGACAGTACAAATTAAACCAAAAGCCAAATATATATATATATATATATATATATATATATATATATATATATATATATATATATATATATATATATATATATGGATGGATCAATTTACACGGAGTACATCACATTAATTTCACATCAGCAGTGGATTGCAGTAGTCAGGGTCTGGTACCATTTCCTGAAGCAAGGAACAGAATCAAAACATCCCAAAGTGTAATATCATTACGGGAGTAAATATTAGTGATGTCATAAACAGAACAAAGTGCTAATGGGCCTTTTATTTAATAAACCCATGAATGGCACAGAGTGTAAGGTGACATCACAGCCACTAAAACACGGTCTGTATACGGTCTTGTGATTACATAGTGCCAACAATGACTAACAGACGGAAAAACTCTGTGAGTGTAAGCTATTGTAGCTGTCTATGGTCCTTCCATTACAATGTCATGAAGATATGGTCTCTGTCCCATACATAGATGACTGCAGGTTCTGTGAGACATAAATTTAAAGACTAACCCTGAGGAATTCTTGAGAGGCAAAAGCTGGGAGTTTTAGATTTTAGATTCCATCTTTATTCTTAGTTAAAAAATTACAGGGCAGATATCAACACAAAAAAAAATTAAAAATCACCATTAGTCATTTAGACTAGTTCTACATCAGTATCAAGCCTAACCAGGCCAATGAAAACAACTACAGTTATAACTGAAGGTAAAAAAGCAGTTAAGTGATTTAGCTTTTTTTCTGCTTTCACCAAATTTGGGTGCCTGTCTGTGTTTGACAGTGTTTAAACACATGGATCGCTACACGAGGAGATATTTTTTAGCTGTATGTGACCGTCATTCGCAGATACACAGGCACATGTGAGAACAAATCATGTTTCGCCAAAAGGGGGGAATAAGGATCAATGGATGTTGAAGAAAAGTTCAGCCTAAGTTGTGCTGGACCTCAGATGGAGGGACTTTGATCCTTGCAGCCCCCAGGTCCTGTCTCTGCTTTGTGTCTCCAAGCAGGAGGGGAATATGAGAGGAAAACGGGAAAAAAATGGTGGCTGGAGGAAACAGGAAGCAATGATGCGTCTCTCAGTGTGATGCTTTTGACTACAAATCTGCTTTTGAACATGGAACTTTATTCCAACATGGGATGAAAATATGAAAGTAACATTGACTAACCAGCTGACTGATTAGTTAACAGGCTTGCAGGAATATGGCATGCAAATTCACATCCAGGATTACACTTTTCCACAGTTTTCCCCGAGAGCCAGTGCTCTCAAACTTCAGTGTGTCTTTCTGTCTCAAAATCCTGCTCATCTCTCCACACAATGCAGACTGACGCCGAGATACGTGTGTGAGAACCAGACTCCCAGTGGCAGGCTGCCACACCAAACCAGCTGAAGGTCATCGTAATATAATCTCCATTGCCAACAATTAATCTAAAATCCGCCATTTCCTGTTGCGGGATATTCGGCAGTGTTTTCCTTCAAGTTTACATCAAGGTCGATGGAAATGGGAAGCTTCTGTTGGACCAGAGAAAAGCACCTCGCTTCAGTAACTGGAAAAGTCTGGGCGGGGGGGAAGCGTATTGGAGCGTCTGTACTGCGAGGGATAACGGGGAATCCCCGCCCCCAGGATCTTTAACGAGCTCTGGCCCGTGTCGCGAAAATGAATCAAAACAGAGCTGCACAGCGACTCACTGCACGACCGCTATATCTGAGAAGCAGCTAAGGCACATTTCACAAATATGTGCTGGTAGCTGACTCACACTGCTAAATAGGGGATGTGTGTGTGTGTGTGGGGGGGGGGGGGTGGTGTCCTTATCTTCCTGACTCAGGGGAATCGATGCAAATGACACGATTTATCGACGGGCAGTCCCATTCCCATCGCCCCCCCCCCCTACCCTCACCAAGGGAACTTGCACCTCCTCTTCCAGACAGTCTGGAGATAAGGAGCCGTCAGGCTAGATTAACCATTTCCCAGGAGTCAAGCACGAGATCAAAACTCAATTTATTTTAGGGGCGCTCCGCTCGCCACAGGAGCGGAGGGTATCTCTGTCGCCATTGGCGGACCCGTTCCAGGTAGGAGCATTTTCACGCTGCTGGCTCATTCGTCCATGATCCTTATCGCTTATTTTGGTTGGACGGTTGTCCAGATAATTCAAGTGTATTAATTTTCAATGGTAAAAATGGTCAATATACAATGGGGTAATTGCATGGCCTTGATAGCGGAGTAAAGTGGAAAGCACAGACACAAGGCCCGAGATAACGGTTACTCCGTCCATCCTCAGCGACAGCCTCAGGTCCGAGAGCGGACAGGGGTTCGTTCAGTATGGATTCCCAGTGTTTCTACATCCTGAGTCCGGTCATCCAATCCAGAACACATTTAAATGTCACACTAACCTTTCATTTACAGACATTTGTAAATCATTACAGATTCAAAGGTAGCCTGTTAAAAGTTTACCAGAATTTGCAATGATTTACAAATCCTAAAATTTATCTTCCAATTACTCAAAATACCTTAAACCAATTCATAATCAAATTATATGTTTTGAAGGTGTATTTTAGTACTCCAATGTTTTGTTTAAGGATGTGTCTGAATTACTGTCTTTCTGTTTACAAATTGAGAAATCACCTCCTGTAAAGACATTTTTAACCAGACAGAAACAGATTTTCAGATATACGAACTAATCACATTTGAAAGCGTAAGTAATCACCTTCCCTGTCAGGAAATCATACAAAGCTATTGTTAAATCTACTAGAGCTTTAAACTAATTCATTAAATGAATTATTCAGTAATATCTTGAAAGGTGTTTCTCTGTGATGGTTTTGGCTTCCACAAGTTTTGCAATTAAAGTTCCCAGATACGTAAGAATTATCCAAAGCATAACTGGACATTTCACCAGTAATGCAGCAAAATGCTGTGTTGTTAATCCTAGATAGCTGTGTCCCAGACTAAAGACCATACCATAATCAGACGGAACAGTAATGTTTTCTCAATCATTCATTTTGGACCCGAGACCTCAATCCACGCTATGCAACATGTTCGTCCTTGCTTTATTTTCCCTTCTTTCCCATGTAAACACACATGTAAAAGAAGCAGTCACCCTGACAAGTTAATCAAGTTTCGGTTGAAATGGCCATTATACAAATAAATTAATCAAGTCGCGTTCCACGGGCTTCCGACACTGACTAGGTCTGCAGGGGCTCCCTTTGAAAGAATATCCCATAAATCATCACAGAATAATTTTGAAGACGAAGTTGGACGTGCACACGTCTTTCCGGAGAAGGAAATATTACTTCCAGACAGGAGCTCCCTGCCGATTGGCTGCTCAGCCACATCAGCACTTTTTAATGCCCCGAAAAAGTCCTAGAGCGTCTAATAGGCATTGTAATATTTAGTTATATAACTATTATACTTAGCTATCATTGGGTGAAATTAACGCAAATATTTCCTTTGAGTGGTATACATGTATTTATACAATAAGTCAATAAGTCTGCAGAGATCATGAGATGAGTAATTAGTACTGGTCTCTAACATAAGTACTGGTCTGTGTCATAAGTACATGAGTGAATGAATAAGGAGATGTAGGTCCCCAGGAAGGTGCAGGAGATGCTGGATTCCGGTGGGTGGGAGTGGGCTGGAAAGGGGAGGGAGAGTCAATAGAATCTCTACACCAATCACCCCTCCACATCAGAGCGACTACAGGCCACACACCACAAACCTCACGGCCGACCGCAAGCCCCCCCCGGTGCCTCGGGGCGGGAGTGCAGGCAGACAGGGAGGAAGAAGGGGAACGACACGAAACATCTGTGGACACACACACACACACACACACACACACACACAAACATACACACACACACACACCACTTTCTCTCTCCCTCTCCATCTGCTCTGCCTCAGCCATCAGCAGCTATGTCTTCAGAACACACATCTTCTTAAATGCACTTTCATTACGATCAAACACCATACAGTACAAGTTATCATTCCTTATGTATATAAATGCAGCCCATGTATTCCAGACTTACTTCATCCAAATTTCTTTAAAGTTTTCTTGTGTCCCTTCACGCCTCTTACCTCTGTAACCTGAGGACACAGCCCCTGCCTGGGTTATCAGCAGTCAGTCTGTTGACACAGAGCTCACTGCACAGCCTGAGAACAGCGGTCGGCTTCGCGCGAAAGCGCACATCACAGCAGAATCCGGACACGTCCAGCATGCACCTTTCGCTTTTTTCGAGTGTAAGGAGTCATGCTTGACTTAAGGTCACCGTGGGAGACACATTATTGAAAAGAAAACCGACCACATGACCTTATAACATCTGACTGGAGCCTGAACTCTGCAAAGCCCCCCCCCCCCCCCACCCCAAAGAAATCAAGTCCTAAAACATTTACACATACTTTTTTTTGCCCCTTACAAAAGCAGGGCTTTGTGGTTGTATTTGTTTGAATTGTTTGTACAGGGCTTGTGCAATCCCAGCATTCACGCGGACAATCGGCCTACCCAGATTGTGCTCCTCAGCCGCAGATAAACAAAGATTCAGACGCTGCGTACGTGTGCAGCCCCTGGGGCCTCGCGCCGGCACCAGGCTGAGCATGTCAGTCACTTATGTATACAGAAACGTCAACGCCTGGGTGTGCACAAATACAGCAATCGAGGCCATGTGCCTCAGCTAGCAGGGAAAGGGGAAAATAAAGTCGCCGAGCATGATGGGAAGAAACGTATGTGCCCTAACCCCCCCCCATAGAACCTAACGCCTCCCCCCTGCCCAGCATGACCTGTCACTCCTCCTGTGTGTCAGAGTAATTTACTGTGACAACAAACAACTGGCCATGGGAAGGGGGTGTCCATGATTCTTCACACCAAACTGAGAATGGGAGGCTTTGTGGGTACAGAGATAACAAAAGAGAGCCTGAGAGGCTGGGAATGAGACAGCAAGGCAAGAGGAGCTATATTGTTATGCATATAGGCCAGTTCTGTCTGTTAGAGTCTGCATGGGACATATATTCATATTTTATTGGATTTATTGTTCCCTGTTGTGCTGGTCCTTTGGCAAGCGTTCTTGGAAATTCTCTGGCAACGGTCTAACTTCTATTGGAAGTAATTTTTTTAATATTGTTATGTTATTATTTATTTTTTTATTTCCAGTGTCTAAAGGTTTTTTTTTTTTCTTTTAAAAAAAACAAAAACTGGTTACCGTGGCCTCTTGACCCCCCAGTACAGTTGGGGAGGAGAGAGTGGGGGTCACGGGCGGGGGGGTTAAACTGTTAAGACTTTGTGCCTGGCGTCAAATGGAGTCCCTTGGTTTGTTTTCGTTTGAGTGTGAAGTGCATTTCTGATTCCCGGGGGGGGGGGGGGGGTAACGTAATGAGAGCACAGGACTGCGAAACGAGAAACGGCAAACTCGTTTGTGAGAGAGCGAACGCGACGCCTCCCTCGGCCGTTTTGTTTTGAAATGAAAGGGCCAAATTGTCCCCCCCCCACCCCCGCGTGGGGCTGAGGAGCCACAGCTGCTGGAGATGCTGAAGATAGCGGTCTGCTGCCTCTCCAGCCCTGCACTGATAAGGCGGCCAGGGGAGTAAACACTAACCGCTTTTCTCCTTAAGTGAAAGCGACCGCTGCAGGAATACGTACAGGGGTGGGGGGGGGCGTGGCTAGCTGGATAGGAACCCCCCCCCCCCATCTAGCCATAGTGACGTGGCATTTAAATTATATGAGGTATACAGTTCAAGGGATGATGATCAAATTCTTGGGGGCTCCTTTTGTTCCCTGTGTTTTGACTAGATACGACTTCGCCGAAGCCCTGCTTCAATGCCATAAGAACGTGCAACATCTGGAAAACCATTTTGCCCCTTGGAAGAGTGCTTCCACACAAAGTCGGCTTCATTTGCACAGAGCACAGAATGGAACTCGATAAGCAGAACTCGAAGTTACGCTGCAGTGACTCCTCAAGCGCTGACTGACAAGCAAGCCCGCTAGAGTCAGGCCAGCAGGGGGAGCAGCGGTTATGGCGCAGACTCTGCTGCCGAGTTGCACAAGTAACAATTACGGAAAAATGTCTCACATAAAAAACAGGACAGAGAGCATAAAAAAAAGAACTAGGGACCTGAGCCTAAATTTTTTCTTAATTCAACTCATATTTCTGGAAAAAATGAAGAGACCACTATATATTTTTAAAATCTGCATTTTAATATCCTGGCTAAATCCTGGTTCTGCTGGCATAATGCATTTCATGTACCATGTCTATATACCGTACGCCATGCATAAACCTTCATTCAATCTAACAATGCCTTCTCACATAGACATTGCACATTATACCCTGTCCGACCCTGATTTGTGCTTGGCTTCCATCCCATAATCGCACGATTCCTCTTGCACATATCGGGTGTCTGAGCTTGCTACTGTTTGCAACTTAATTTCCCCCCAGGGATAAACAAGATGTTTCTATGTGTCAATCTATCCATTCATCCAACTATTTATCTATCCATCCATCTATCAGTGATGAGTGAGCAGGAAGTGGGTCTCTACTGTCAGCAGGATGTATCCTGATGCCATGTATCGTTTGCCAGGGTGCTCTTGGCACCGGCCTGCCCTCGTGATGTAAAGGTATAAATCTGTGTAAGAGCACCAGGTGAGGGGCTTTAGGAAGAGCTTTTGAACTTGGGGTAAGGGGAGACCCCAGAGTGGGTCGGCAGGTGTGTGTATGTGGCTCACGGTGCCCAGCTCACCAGTCTCCATCTGGGTACCAGGTTGACCTGCCAGTGGGAGAGAATGCCCCAGCTGTGCCCCGGTCTGTCAGGGGGTAGAGCCATGTGTCCCTGCTGAAAGGGTTGCAGGGGGCAGGGGGGTGGCCTGGTGGACCCATGAGCTGTGACCCCCCCCCCCCCCCCCCCCCAACAAAGATTCAATATTCACTTACATGGACCCCGATTTTGTCTAGCACATTTTAGGCTTGTAAGGTTATACGGTTAACTCTTATCATTAAGAGCAGTAATGCAATGTTAAAAGGACCAGTTCATATTAAACAGATTTTCCTTTATCTATTGTTGTCTAAATCTAAACATTTAGAAAGGAGGTTTCAACATATGGTCAATATATAAGGTAATGGAAGCCTAACAAAAACATAACAACTGACCTGAAGGTAGCTTGATGCTTTACAGGAGAATGGGAGACTCAGCGTGCCTCTCCAGCGACCGTCTGGGGCTGGGGTCCTGCACTTTCCTATTCGCTGTCACCTGCTGGAGGACTTCTGGTCAACAGAGTCCTCAGTCACTGGGATTCTTAGCGTGTCCTCGCATTAGGCGATCTGTGTCATGCCCGAGCATGTTTGAGCAGTGTGACCACCCTGTACTGTGCCCAAGCCCGCTTGAAGAGGTGCGTCAGGGCATGGGTCAGTTGGGCACAGACCTGGTGCGGACAGAACGTCCGAGCACAGAACTGAAACTGGCACACGCATGTGTACATGTTCTCCGCACATGAGCTGGACCCAGAAGGAATGGATTGGGTAGGCTGTACAGATCGGGTGGCGACAAAGAGATCACTTTGGTCTATGGCAGAGCTGGGGTGTTTGCTGGGAATCTGGGCTGACAAGAGTATCCAGGAACAACTAGATGCAGCACACAAAAACTCCAAGATATTTGGTAAAATACAGGACCGCCTTTATACCAGCAGCACGATCAAATGAAAATCACTGTGTTTCATATTCAGAAAATCTAAGAAGGCCATGTCATCGCACTCAGACTCCAAACAAGCTACAGAATAAGGACATTAATCATGTACTCCACTGTACTGGCTGATAGCGCTATCTATCCTATGTTTTCTGGGTAACATTTTACTTGACGGGGCACAAATACTCAGCAATAACTCAGTTATTACTGAAGTACAAATCATAAACAGATATAGTCACTACTTGAGATAAAAGATGCATCACGATTCAGTAATGATGAACAAACATGAGAGTATCACTTGTGTTATATTGCATGGCCGTTTGTCCTACGCCTCACTGCCTGCAACTGTGGCATAAGAATTTCACTGAGCCACTGGGAGGACATGCCAATGAAACCTGAAACTGGGAGCGAAAGCTCAGGAGTTTAGGGCCCAGTTGTGCTTCTCTGGGGTGTCCTGGGGACAATCCTGGGGTGGCGTCTCCCAGAAGCAGGTGAAGCTCTGTTCTGATCCGTAAAGAGGGGAGATACAACTCATTTTATTTTAAATCCAGTTTTAATTCGTTCCAAGGGTGTTATTGCCGATACTGATCCCGATACTGATATTCAGTGCCTATCAAACCCTGGTGATAAAATGTGCCAAGTCGGGGTGGAGGAGGGTGCAGGTGTATTGATCGTTCTGTGCTGGACCCCCTCCCCTTTCTCCTGCCTTATGGCCCATAAGGGGGGGGTCATGTCCTGCTCTTTATAATAACCATGTAAATTACCGGGTAGAAACAGATATTTAAATGTTAGAATCAGTTCTCAAAATGAAAACGTTTCGATCACAACAATCTAGTTATTTTAACAAGGCTCCTGCAGCATCAGCAGTAGCATCCATGTGATTGGGGGGGGGGGGGGGGGGGGGGACTACGGGCCAGACAGTGGGGCCCCCCCTGGATAATCTAGTAATGTATTCCGCGGGTGAGAGGGTTTTCCCGCCTCCATCAATGGGGGGATTAAGGAGGCTCTGCTGGGGAATGTGCCCCGTCTACAGCCCGCACTCTTGCTGCGACATCCGATTTTCCACGGAATTTAACAGGGAAAAACAGGAGGAAAAAAAAGGTGTGAGCCCCCCCTAAACCACCCCACCATTTGAGACCAATAGCCCGTAAATGGAATTTTCGTGTTTTTCCCCCCTCTGTTTTTTTGGCAGATTTATCTGAGAAAATAAATTGTCTTAATTCTCATTGGCCTGGTTTGTGCGGGTGCGCCTTAAACCCGCAGAGACGTGTGGCACGACATCACATTTACACGTGTCCTATGTCGTAGGGGTTTATGACACTTAGTCGGTGCTTTGAAATATAACGTTGTTTATTGTTGAGCTCAAAGGAACAACCACTTCGGTGATATCTCTGTAGTAATGTTCCAAAGACTTTCTGGTCAACATAACCTTTATTGGGGTATACAGACAGTTCGCACCCCCTCCTCAGAACCAGATCAGACTGGTTAGGGTAGGGCGTGCAGTTTGCATCTTACAAGCATGTATATACTTCATATAATCTGTATGCTGCAGGCCTGGAGCGTCTGCACTTCACACAACCTTGTGGTTTTCCTGCCCTTTCTGACAAACGCGCTCCAGACTCAGACCTGTGTTCTCCAGCCCGCATTTCTGCGAAATCTAACAAGCACGAAGTTCCAATACATGTTTATAATACTGAAGTTAACTCTTAATTCTCTTTAGCTTATTCTTGGGTGTTGGCTGTCTATCACACAGGTACCGTTGCTTTTAATATACAAATATATTCTAAAGCTGTATAGAAAAATATCTCTCTAGTCAATTTCTCTCTCACACCTATGTCAGGTACTGTCTGTGTAGTCAGTATCCACCTATCACCTTCCAGCTGCCATGGCTCTGCATTTCGCTCAGGATCAGGAACTGAAAACTTTAATAGACCATGACAGAGATGTAAAAAGACAACAGGGTCAGCCAGTCCCTGGAGCAAATGGAGGTTAAAGGCTTTACTAGGAAGCCCAACGGCGGAATCACTCTGCTAGCCTGGGACTTGAACCAGCATCCTAACCCGCTGCTGCCGTACACCGTTCATTTGGCTAACGACATACAAAATGTCCCAGTCATGCAAAGGTTCAATTTCCAAGAAGCACAGAGCTATTCCCCTATTGATGGAGTGAAGAAACATGTGTGATCACAGAGAGCCATGTTTGGGGAAGACAGGCCTAACCCCCTCAATCGTATTGGAGAGGACCACTGGGACTTCAGAGGGCACCGACTGGCCTCCCAAGACACCCGATATCCCACAAATCCCAACAGCAGCACACATCCATGCTCCCACTTGACCCGTCTCAGCATTACTCTCAAAACCAAAACAGCAATTAGTAACATCAGATCACACGGCCATTCTAATGAGAAATCCATTTTGTCATCTGCATGCAAAAAACTGTAGTCATCAAAAGAAGGAGCAACCATCGATATCTGTACAGCCTGAGCGTCCTGGCTGTGTTGGTACACATCCCCCCCAGGTACTCCACTTCAGCCCCACAGCCCAAAAACATGCAGTTAGGTCAACTGGTGTGACTAAATTTCCCATAATGTGTAATTGTATGAGTAAGTCTGAACCCTATTATGGAGCGGCATGTGAGGCCCGTGACTCTGCACCGGAAGATAGCAGTACAGGTATCTGGGCTTCCATCCAACGTCCACTGTGGTATAGGTCTAAACCACCCTTAGCCATTCTGTTTGTGTTACTTTGCACATGTGAGTGAAAGCACAGTAATCCTGTGGCTTTCCATTTGAGGCAGCATGAGCAAGTATAGTGTGAGCAAATATAGTGTGAATGAGTGTATTGTGAGCGAGTATAGTGTGAGTGAGCATAGTATGAGCGAATGTAGTGTGAGCGAGCATAGTATGAGTGAGTATAGTGGGACCAAGTATAGCGTGATTGAGTATAGTGTGAGCGAGTATAGTGTGAGTGAGTATAGCACGATTGAGTATAAAAGCCTACAGTTAAGCTGGTTGAGCAACACAGCAGAACCCGCAAGAGTGGAAAAAAATGCCAGCCAGCCTCAGTCAGTAAGATCCTTCCACTAAAATCTTATCAGGAGCCGAGGAATGTGCCCCAGACACACAGGGAGGATTTGCTGGGCCAACACCCTGATCCTGGTCCACTCTCCCCCTTGGCTTGCAGGGTGTACACACAGGTTACCGTGGAACCAAAGCCCAGGCCAACCCAGAGAATCAGACACATCATCAATTCACCAGTGAGGCGAGCAGATGCAGCACCCAGTGGAGAAGGAAGGACTTGCGCATTAGTGCTGGTCTAGTGCCTATCTAACCAACCCCCTCTCATCCCCACCAGCTTACCTCCTGGGTTGCAGGAGGGGAAACATCAGATCAAACATTTAAGGTTAGGGAGTATTTGAGTCCTAATAACCATAAACTGCAAGAGCCTACGGTCCTGGATGATTCTTCAACTGTTGAATCCAGGCTTAAAATTTTTTGATAACACCAACTCTTTTCTGGGCAGGACTGTTTTTTATTTTTTACTAAAGATTCTCATAAGGGCTGGCGAATCTGTACTTGGATGTTCTCCAAACGTTTCCCTCCATGACATTTTGCGAAGCTTGTGGACAGGGGGTGGTCTGGGTCTGTGGTTGGGAAGATCTTGATGACTGGGAGGCTTTGCAGTAAGGCGTCGAGCTGGCAGCGCGCCACGCATTACTGCTCAATCACACAGGGAGCTCGACCCACCAATACGCATCCTCATCTCTCTTATTTGTTCTCTACAGGCATAGTGACTTAAATGCATTATTGTAAAAGAACCACTGAAAACACATAGAACCACTCAGCTCTGAACCACTCTATAACACTCTACAGTATTTTTAAAAAAATCTGTATTTTTAAATCCAGGCTTAAACCTGGTTCTGGCAGGTTGCTTCCAGGCTCAATATTTCTAAGACAGCAGTACACAAGAACAAACTGAAACAGGAGACAGTGGGAACAACCAAATATTAGCCAGGTAGAGGGCGGAAGCGATTTTCTAATGTCGGAGATGGCCGTCAACTTACCTGGCAGCGCCTCATAAATCGGGGGATGACATCAAGTGATTTTTAAAAAGAATGGTTAACATTAAGTGCAGGTGTGAAGCGAAACACTGAGACAGTGCGTATCAGGCTCCTATAAGCAGGACTGAAGACCCATAAAGCAAGAAAGAAACCCGTCATTAACAAGAGGCTCGGAAGAGCCAGACTGCAGTTTGCAAAAAAAACACAGAAGCATATACCTGCAAATTGAGAAATGAGTAAAAGTAAAGATTTTGCTGGGGTCTCTTAATTTTTTCAAAAACTGTATAGATATAAAACATATTTTAGTACCATTTAATGACACAGCTCGGAAATTGCATTCACGTTCATTTCTTAAATAAATTCACTTTTACACACTCATGTAATGAAACCCCAAACAAACTTTACTTGGTAACATAATCCATGCTGGATATGTCGTTCACAACAACCAGCCTCTGTATTCAGTAACAGATATTTTATGACTGTTCAAAATGGCTTAAATTCAGGTTATTAACTAAAGGCAAAAGGTCAGGCCCCCATTTCAGTCCGCAAAGACGCCATAAAAGCCGTCAGAGGCCAGAGAGATAATAACTCTATAAATGGTGGTCTTTCAAAACCAGGTTCCAAGAAAAACATACCTAAGTGTCACTGTGAGGCTAATTAAAATGAGTGATGCCCACGTGTCGCTTAGGGAGGCCCATGTGAATCTACGTAGAGCACAAATAATGCAAGGCGAGCCGTTTGCCCAGGTCTGCAGGCAGAGTCTGGGGAGCCCTGCTAGGAAAATCCCAGACAGGAGGCAGGACACGCAGAAGCATGTCAGCACAAAGAGGGAGACTCGCTTTTCGCATTTACAAGGCCGCCGGAGCTACAGGAGGGGGGCAGCCACAGGCGCGCTGGCAGATTTTCCAGTTTCATTCATAAAGATGGGGGGGGGGGGGGGGGGCATAGAATCACATGACCTGTGGCAATGTAACAGCACTTCCATGCTCCTTACCGTCAGGTCCCCTCTGGCCAGCCACTTCTGGGTACTTTGGTATCACTCGGTAGGTAATGTGTACTCAAGAAGGTCTATGTGTGAGTGTTACAGAGGGCAAGCAAAATAAAACTAGGTCTGAGGAGTCAAAGCTGAATGGCATGAGAAAAAATGTAGGAGAATATATATATATATATATTATATGTGTGTGTGTGTGTGTGTCTGTGTAAAACAAAAAATCAATGTGATCCTTCAGACCGGATACCCACATAGCAAGATAAGTCTGAACTGGATCCGGGCCAAATGTTGTTCGGAAATCGCCGTAGATCCGTAAACCAGATCTGGCCTTGTGTCTTTGTGCACAATGGACCAAAACTGCACTGCAAAAACTGAAATTTAAGAAAGTTAAAAAAAGCTTATTTCTAGAATATGTGTCTTGTTTTTTGCCATTAAAGATAAATAGTCTTATAAAATACATTGTGCAGTAGACTATAAATCTTAATTTAAGAAAATTGATCTTCATCTGGCTAGGCAAGTAAATGTGAACTTACTTTAAGCAAGATTTTACTAGAAACATGTGACAGCTATAAAACCCAAATATTGGTGCATGTTCAATTAGATTGTTGTGCTATTTTTAAGACTAATATATCACTAAAATTTCTTATTTCAAGAATCTTAAGAAAAGATTATTTCAGATTTTTTTGTGTTTGTGTGTGCAGGGGGAAGGTGAGGGGAGTGTTTTATTTTGAGAGTTTTAGTCTCATTTGAGGTTTTTGTGTGATCTTAAAAAAATATCTAAATAGGCTGGATTTAAGGTTAAATATTCTAGTTTCAATGCATTTTTTCCTAGAATTATTGTTATTCAGTGCTTCTAAAAAGAGAAAACTGCTTAACATTAAGCTTGTTTGTCTAGTTTTAAGACTCAACAGTGTTTTTAGTGACTAGATTTAAGTTCAAATATTCTAGTTTTAATGCAGTTTTCACTAATTTATGTACTATTCAATTCTTATAAAAAGCTAAAATGCCTAGTTTTAAGAATTTGTGTCTAGTTTTAAGATGCTGTAGCATTTATTATCGACTAGATATTAATGCTACTTTCAAGAATTCTTACTAAGTCAATTTTGCTTACCCCATTGGCAGATTTTTTTGCTTGATTTTGGTACACTTTAACTAGATTTAAGTAATTTTTTGCAGTGTGGTCTGAATCCACTTTCTGGATTTGAAACAGATGAGTGCCATATATGGGCCAGATTTATGTCGAATGTCACCAAATCTCGCCCGTATTTGCACCAGAGTCAAAAGTTAAATTCAAAGGTGGCCCCAGTGAGTGGCTTGGTGGACTATGTCTCTGGGCCTATAATAAGAAGGTTACTGGTTCAAGCCCCAGTTTCAGCAGAGGACACTGCACATTAGCTCACCCTGCACTGTGACCCCCCCCCCCCCCCCCCAATACTTGTGCAAATAAAGCAACTTTGTTTGTTAAATGTGACTCAGACTCATTTTTTCCAGACTCACTGCTGACTACTTCTGCTCCAGGATCCAACCTTAATATATGCGGCCGCTGAGTGGCTCAGCTGCTAAGTCTCTTCAGTCTCTTCCGGATCTTCAGAGTGCATACAGACCAATTGTAACCATTTAGAACTCAGGACGGGTTCTGGTACAGACTCTCCTGCTGCTGCAGGCAGATCTGGCCCTGAATCAGTTGCTACATGGGTAACTTGCTCCTCATTGGGGCATCTTACACGCAACATCAAAAATACAATCAGCTGAACATCAGGCTGGAAGTTTAACTGCCAACACAAAGAGTCTTTCAAAAACACATCTGCCCTCGAGGAACTGGGCAGCACTGCGGCGCAGCAGGATACGGTGGGATGACGAGACTTTATTAGTGTCACTGGGTGTTCCACCTTGGAGGAGAACCACACGCAAGAGCCACGGTTCTCCAACGGCAACCAGGTCTCTGGAAGTCTTCGGTCTGCCAAGGGCAGGGGGGGGCACTCATAAATCAAGCAAACCTCCATGCAAGGACCACAGAACTTGGTGGGGGCGCAACCCAAGTCCAAATAAGATTTGTAGGATCATTAAGAATGCAGCGATAAACAACTATGAAAATATTGCCTAGAAAAAAATTCATGCAAAAAAACCTGAATTATATCCATATTTTTTCTTGTAATCTGATACAAGCGGACATGACTTTATAATGGACTCACCTTGTTGACATGCATTGCGTGGTCCATGCAAAGACAAACAAGGGACACGTCTCTATTCTGTTCCGTGCTCTCCCTGTACAGGCATTAACATAAAACAGAATGGCTCTCCTTTGCATATAGGGGGTCTTTCATCGCACAGGATGAAGAACGTTTATTGTCCATTGTCAGGCTATCCTGAGGTACCACGGAGTCAAGCAGCAGCCCATCACAAAGCATTCCGATGGAACGGGAAGGAACATACGATGGGATTTATATAGACGCATTACTTCCTTGTGTTGATATACTAATCGGAATTCTGATGCCAGCTTTATCGCTCGGCATCTCCGCAGCCTTCCGCTTTTATCAACTACCTCTTTTCAACTAGTACCTCTTTTCAACTACTCCCAATATTGTTCCGGTGCTGGTGCCAGTGCTGACAGGGAGCTGGTTCACAGGTGACGTCAAAGTGGCATGGCCTGAGAACTGGCCCACTTTTCCACTGCTTAAAAACAATATGAATAACAGAGAGTGAGCATGCACATGACGAAAGGCATGCAACATTTTTGAGTTTGTTGAATAATGTTTTTTGATGTAGAATGTTTAGACTAATGCTAACGTAAGAGACTGCCCTTGAGTAGGCATTAGTCAAAACATTCTTTTTTTGTGAAACATTAGCCAGCTACATTTCAAATTGGTAATTAATATTCACCAACAAGCCATTGATGGGACACAATAGCTCCTGGATTTGATCGCATGCAGTTCATCCAAAACTTCATTTTCATCAGAGTCATTTCACTACATATGTCACAGTCTTGAACATAGAGCAAGCCCCAATTTTCAACTGTTTGTACCCCTAAGGAAATGTGTTGCAACCACACTTGGGCTTGGTATGTTTGACCGGTCCACCTTTAAATTTCCCAAATTTCCCGATTGTCAGTCCACGGCTGGACCAGCAATTCTCTGGTGCCGTGTTGGAGCTAGTTTTTCAGGCATAGCACCAGTTGATGGCTCCAGTGGAAAAGCACGGATATTCAGCACTGGCCGGTCTTGGCCGCCATAAAGTCCTGTGTGGATATGGGTCTCTCTGACTCTCCACATCCCGGGTCTCTCTCTACGTGGGCATCCCGCCATGCCGAGCTGATCCCATTATTAATGAGGAGATGATGACCGGGGTGGCTTTGTGGAGGGGTATTAGAGGAATGGGGGGGATGTGCCAGTGAGACAGGCCCCCTCCCTCCAGAGCCTCACAATGGCTTGATCTCTCCATTGAGCTGCCAACGTGCTTCCTGTCTGTCAGGCAGATGGGGTCAGCGGTTTGATAAACACATAGAGCCCCCGAAATACAGCATGAAGTCTCCCTGCGGCCCCTTGCTGCCCTCGCCCTCCGGTTCCCACACCCTGCCTGTCACTCCATGCTGCTCCTTCCCCTGTAGACCACCCCACCCCTCCCAGGAGATGACAGCCTTTCAGCAAAACAGACAGTTTCCACCAACTGCCACCCCCAAACCCATCCAAGCACGGTGAAACTGCGTGATCCACCGCAGCCCCCTCCCATCAAGCAGAATCCATAAACAACTGCAGAAGTATCATCCCCGACGGCGATCTGAACCTCAACGTACTCCTGAGCACACCAAGGAAGCCAAGGAACTGAAAGGCCTCACCATGCACCTTGCCGTAGGGTCATTGAGGGGGAGTGTGGACAAAATTGGGAGACGAAGGGCACAGCGGGGGGCTCAAGGGGGATCAAAGCCAGTCAGGGGCCGGTCCAGGCTCTCTCCCGCGTGGGCGCTGCTCAGCCTTGCGTTGCGGCCCTCCACAAGGTCCAGGGGGCGGGGTAGGGTCATGGAGGTGAGTGAAGATGTCAGTCAATGAAACATCAGCAGAGTCTCCGCCTGCGTCAGCACCGGGGCGGGGCGTGGGGGGGGGGTAAACTCACGACATCATCCGAGAGGAGAAAGTCACATATGGACAAAGTAAGCCGACGTCACAGAACAAGCAAACAAACGTGAGCGGCGACGGCAGCATATGGACAGAAGCCTATTGTGATGACTGTGGCCACCGCATTCCCTGCAACATTTATACATACAATTAATGTTATTGTTTTATATAAAACGCTCAAAATTTATATAATCTATTAAGCTATTTTTTTTAATACTAATACCATTAAACATTAAAAATACAGACATGCTATAGTTACTGCACAAAACTACTTGCTGAATAATTAGTTAAAAGATGGACTTACTATGAGAAAACGTTAAAATTCAACTTTTCCCTGCACAAAGGGACATGTAAATGCATAATGATTACATACTTTTTTCATTTAAAGATAATTGTATGAAAAAAGGTGTTTTTTTATTTTAATAAAAGAGACAGCAGTTATTTGACATGGTTGTAGAGCGTAGAGTGTCCTGCTCTGTCCGTGTTACTGGGGGGTTGGGGGGGGTAATTTCCTGGCATTCAGCGAGCTGTCTGTCGACGGGGAGCTGATCTGGATGAGGCGAGGAAGCAAGAGGCCAAACAAACAGGCTGAAACAAACATTAAGAAACACAGCAAGAGTTTTGCCCTTTTCACAAACTCGGGGGCCTTTGCGAATGTGTTTGGCTAAAGAGGCCCAACGGAAAAACAACAAAGCCACCCCCCCCAGCACAGTGGGCCAGTCTGTCACAGGACCTTTACCCAGAATCCTTTGTGGCAGTGACGGTACCATGCAGAGAGCCTGTGAGTGCTGTCGTCCCAGCCTCTGGCACTGCTCTACAGGTCAGTGGACCTCATAACCCTCTCTTGCCCCCTAACCGCAAAGTCAGCAAACTGGAACTGATGAATATCTGGATAAGTCTCTCTTCCAGTTAGTGTGGCGAACCCCAGGCCATTCCTTCAGATTTATGTAAAATAACTTTTCTTTCCCCTTTCGGAGTGATTTTTATCCACTTTTTCACAGTTGAGTCACCTTTGCTCACTCTGCTTGTTCTGTAATTTTCTGCATTTCGTTTGCTCAGCTGCTGATTTCTCTGTGTACCTGGTGACTCTCC
This sequence comes from Paramormyrops kingsleyae, assembly GCF_048594095.1. NCBI lineage: Eukaryota > Metazoa > Chordata > Actinopteri > Osteoglossiformes > Mormyridae > Paramormyrops > Paramormyrops kingsleyae. The sequence goes on from NC_132799.1 coordinate 14,960,905, forward strand.
TCGGCCTTTTGTTTTGCTGGTCGCTTTCGTTAGCTGAGTTAGCTCGGTTCGCCCGCTCAGCCCCTCGCCCGGGCTCCTTCAGACATTCCAGCGGAGTGACTGTCCACCGCAGAGCCGCTGAGGAAATGAAGTCCCCCCAAAGCCAGGTAAAACGATGCCGCTGGTGGTTTGTTCACTTTATGTCCGCTCTGTCCGCTCTGGGCCCCTTTCCCAGCTTGGATACCGCGCCTTGGCTCGCCGGAGCTCCCGTTCGTGCCAGCGCTCGTCACCGGCCCAGGAAGACGGTATGGGAGGCACACTTACGGGTCGACCTTCGGGGCAGACCGAGGCCTAACGTGCACAGCCTGCGGTCACATGACATGGACGAAGGTTCCTGTTCATTTAACTGACCATTTTCTGTTTGTCTGATTCCCTCCTCAACTTTCTAAAGGTGATGGTTGCCATTAATCTGAGTGACAAAAAAATAATTTTCAGAATAAGTAGTAATGTGATATTTGTCAAAGTATCTTACTTGTCATCTTCAGCTATATTATGGATGGGTCAGGTGAGATGTTTTGATCTTGCCATTTGTAGTGCAAAGAAAAGTATAATATGTGTAACACATTTAGACGAGACATACTGAAATATGCACATAAGACAGAAAAATAAATTTGGTCCTGCTTAAGCATAGATTTGGTAGTGCATGCCCGTGTCTTGGGCAGGGATCACCAGGTCCCATCCCATCTTCTGCTCTTCCCAAGACGGACGCCCGCTGAAATCGAACCCAGGCCCGGCGCAAGCGGTTTCCTTCAGGAAAGAACCGCAGATGCGATCTGGTTCATTACCTTTTTCCTCATTTTCCCGCAGCCTTGGCTGCAGGAGCCCTTCACATTAAAAAAGCGAGCCGACCCTGTGCTCCACACTCATGTGCTTTGCGTGAATCGGGGGCCCCGCGACCTTCCCCTTCCTCCGGCCCCCAGCACTTACGGGGCTTGTAAGTGAATTAAGATCCCCCCCGAACATTGGCCAGGCCCCGAGAGCGAGCCGTGGGCCCAGCGTCCGGGGCCCCCGTCCCGGATTCCTGTGTAATGATGGGGCCTTAACCGTTCTGAGTGGTTTTCCGCCAAACGAAACAGGGAGCCCTGCCAACACCCTCCATGTTTATTTCTTTCAATTTTTCATCCTTTTTTTCCCTTTTCATGTGACGTGAAAAAAAAACCCCATATACACTGAATCTGCATTCAATTTGCATGGCACTCTGCTAGGATGGTCTGACCACCCCAACCACCCACCCACCCACCCTCCCAACCTTCACCCCCCCCCCGACTGTTTTTGCGTATTCAGCAAGTAGCGGGGCCAAGTAAGGGATTTGCGGCCGGTGTGACTCCAGAGAGAGCGAATCAAGAATATGCCTGGGATGGATCCCCCAGCCAGCAGCCCCTCCTGGCTGGAGCCTCACACGTCGTGCTCCTGCTCTCAGTACCGGAGACGCAGAACCGCTGGGCCGGGTCTGAACACTCAGCGAATTAACATTCAGCTTTTATTAACTGCATCCTGTATGGGCACAAGAGCACAAAAATATGCACATGCACATGCACATGCACATAGACAGACAGACAGACAGACAGACAGACAGAGGCTGTTGCAGCAATAATGCAAAACTACAGCCCAGCTGCTAATCAGTACTTTGCATCAGCTGGAGAACAAGTAACCACGGTTTGGAAGTTAGGATTTCAGAGATGGATTCCTGCATAAGCCCCGCCCCCGGATCCATCTCACGCCCGAACATCCACATTGGAGTGACAGAGAAGGATTCCTGCGTAAGCCCCGCCCCTGGATCCATCTCACGCCCGAACATCCACATTGGAGTGACAGAGGGTTTAGCCATTGGTGCCAAGCTAGGTAATCTTCACAATGGTGCCCCCTGGACTTACGCCCTCAAATATGAGGCAGAGACCAAAGACAGCCATGACCACCCCCCCATTAAAGATAAATCAGGGCCTCTTTTCAGGGTAACTTGATTCATACTTAAAGCCAGAAGAGAAGTCGCTGCAGAGAGACCGGAAGTCCTTTGACTCAGCGTCGGTCACTGAGTCACACACTCAGCTCTAGAACCCAGGCTCCGAACTGTATTGTTCACCAACATGATGTCGCCAAGCTGCCCTTTCAGCTCGCAAAGTCCAAAACCCACAGCGGATAAACGAGAACCTCTTCTTCCGCGGCCGGTGGGGTATGGAAGTAAAAGATTTGAGTGCATCTGATCTCGAATGTGGTCTGGAACCTAGAAGTTGTGGCGGCAGGCGACCGATTCAGACACACTTGCTGTCCATTCTGCATGATTTATGGAGCTTGCGGTCGAAACCTGGAATTCCCGAGCTCTGCGAGGGCTCGAGCAGAGAGGCTGCTTGGCAAAGAGGACCGATAATTAAGGGTCGGCGCTGTCTCCGAAATGGCGTACAGGGAAAACAGTGTGACCCCATAACCAAGCGGCACACAGGACGCGGAGATGCGAGGGCTCTACTCGGGGCCGTGTCAACCAATACCCAACACACGGTACTTTGTTCTGCCCCTAGCACAACAACAACCCCCCCCACTCCCACCCCCTCCCACCCCTAATAAAATAAAAAAAAACCCAGACTAAATTCCATTCAACTTAAGCCACTGTTTCAAAAGAGTCTTTGTTCAAACCTTTGCGGTGATTCTTCATTCAGAGCAAAAAAACAGGCCGCCTGGCTCAATATGGCGGCCGCAGTGAGGCGAGGGGCACTGTTTCTGCATGGGGACACGGCAAGTGGCGCAGATCGGGTCACAGCCGGCCTCTAGTATGCCAGACACTAACTGTCAAGCAGAAACAGCATTGCCCCTTGGGTACAGGCACCCGAACAACAATGGGAAGGAAACAAACATATACACTGACGTCAGAAAGCTGGACCCCATAAAGAGAAGGCCTGGCCATTAAAGGAGGTCTCAGAGAGTTTCCTTTCTTCTGCACATCCCTTAGCCAGGAGGGCCAGATTTTATTAAATCTATCAGCAACAGGCTGGGAAGGTTTCTCAAGACGGGTGCTGCCAGAACGCCAGATTTGCCACTTAAAAAAAGGGGAGGAAAATAGTGCTAAACCACACATATTAGACACCAAACTGCTAGTGGTGCGGTTTTACTGTCTGCCGCAGCTAATGGCTCAAACCCACTGACTTCCCAAGATCTCAGTTGCGGCGTTGACAAATCAGATCGGCGGATAGCAAGTCCTCCACTGGCCGCCCCCCACTTTCTCTTCCACACCTTGTTTTTTTCACGCGGGGAACAGACGTGGGGTGTGAGTACTGTCAGTAATTAGCCAGGTCGTTGACTGGCGTGCGAGCGATCGGAATGCTGGCCGAGGATGAACACAGGGTGAGTAAAGCGGGCGAAGAAAGGGTGTCCGACAAACACCCCGGCGCCGTGAGCCGCACTGGATGGCGGTAAAGGCATCCAGACGGAATGAGGGGTCGTGTCGCATGCGAATGGCCAGCCGGAGAGGTCCTGAACAATGGGAGCCCGGTGGCAGAGAGTGACAGGGCAGTTAAGGACGTGGGGAGGGTCTACAAAGGCAGCCCTGGCATGAGGCCCCCATTCCACGCATTTGTCACCCCTGTAAATACCGGGCTTAAGAGATCGTGACGCAACGTGGACTTCAAAGCATTTCTGAAATCTCTAAAATGCATCCCCTAATCCAGCCTGCCACTTAGCATGTGCCTGTGTATGCAAGGCCAGAATGGCTCCAGGGGCTGCCGGCTAAGGTTGGAGGAGTCTATTATAGAAATTGTGCCACTCTTAAACAAGGGATCTGGACAGCTAATCAGGACATGGCTACAGAGGCTCAGCTAGGACTCTGTGGCTGTGATTGGAAGAAGGCCCCTCTAAAATCTCATCCTTGGCTGAATTGTCAAAAAAAAATGTCAAAAAATGTCCATTGGGCCCTTAACTGCGAAAAAGCTCTTGGGATGTCAGATGAATGGCCTGACCATGCACTTAGTCCCCAAGCTTCTGTATGTAAGCGTGTATATGTGTGTGTGACGGGACATGTGAAATAAGCATGCCAATTAACCTGCATGTGTGCTAATGGCAAACAAAGCGTCATTTCATAAAATAACAACAACATTGCAATCATCTTAAATTTGTAAGCAGCTGCATGCCTATATGAGAAACAATTAACAACAAACGTGGTAATTATAAAAAAACTGCTCACGCTTCATTGGAATGACTATTATTTTGAAAGTAATTAACAACGCGTTATAACAACAACAAAAAAACTAGGAACACAGGGAGGAAAGAACCGGGAGGAACAAACAAGGACCATCAGAAGAAAAGTCCAAGGGGCTTTGTGGAGAGACGAGAGCCAAAGAAAATGAAGGATGAGAACGAGTCCCTCCTCCCTGAAAGAGGGAGAGAGCAAGGGGAGCGTAAAAAAGAAAGATCTACTAATGCAGATATTTTTCCACCCAGTGTGTGCTATTATAAATTTTCTAAAACACACACACCCATACTGAAAACATGAAAATATTTAAGAAATGCTCTTTATATGTATTTTGTTCGTAGGAATATAGAGAGGGGGAAAAAAAACATGAAATGAATCAGTAAGAAAAACAGCGCTTAGACTGCCAGCCCTGCTGGATCCCTTCATAGGCCCAGTAAGTTGTAAATATCTGTCGTTTTATCAGTCTAATTGTACAGGTATTATTTTTCTGGTCCAGTAAAGTCAAAGCCAGTTCCTCCCTCAGGCCCAGCAGGTTGCCGTGGCGATGCCAGGCGCTCCCAAAGCAACAAGAGAAGCATTCATTGGGTCAGGGTTTACGGTGTCTCTAAAAACAGCACGGAGGGAAGGGGTTGGTGGCCATTAGCACCTGAAACTTGACATAAAAAGTTAATTTTGTGTATTAAAGAGGATGGCTAAGAACTGGGGTAAAGTCTGAGGTGGGGGGGCTTGGGCATTGAAGCTGGGCACAGCAGGGCTCCGGTTCTGCGGCCGGTCCGCCTGCCCCCAGTTTGCATTGTGGGCATCAGTATTCTGCGAATATACATGTGCACGGGGGAGCCAGAACACTGCCGCAGGGTTTGGAAGAGGGGACTGGGCTCCTGGGGGTCGGGGGGGTTGATGAGTCATCCTCAAAATGGACCACTCGTCACGTACCCTTCGGATGAGCAGTTCAGGAACAGCCGCGGACAAGCTGAGACGCTGGGCTGAGTCAAAGATTCCACCTGGACTTTATGGGGCGGGGGGGGGGGGGGGGGGGGGCTGTGGCAGGTATGGGGAGTGGGATTCAGGTCGAGAAATTGCGGAATACAGACCTGGACTCACACCCCCACGTCACCCTGCACATAGCATTTTCTGGGCATGGCTATAAATGTGGCCCCAACCTGTCTTTACCCCCCCCCAGCTCAAGGCAGGGGGTTTTAAGACCAATAATCACGTTAAAAATCCAAAGAAGCAGGAAACAAAAGAAGCGATTGGGACTGGGCTCAGAGGCCTGTTTTCGATTTGGGTTTTCATGATGGACGGAGATCCAGCACCCCAAAGACACAGCAGCGATATTTTAGGAAAATATTTTCTGTTACGGCTGGATAAACATTTATACAGTCGCCAGTGACTGTTTTTACATAATTGCTGAGTTTATTTTCGTTGATTATTAGTATTAATTTTCCAAAAATCTGGAAATCAGAGAACTTGCTAGCGTTAGGAAGACAAAGTAGCAGGTCAGATGGGCGAAATGTTCCTCTTAGGGGCATTTTGGGGCTGCTTGTGCACCATCTTGAGAGAGCTGCAGGAGCACAGCACCAAGGTGCAGCCCTGGCCTCGGGGTGGCGCTGTTGAGCAGTGTGCGGAAATATGCAGAATCACAACGTGTCCAAACGCTGGAACACGCCTCGTCAGGTGACCCCCACCTCGTGATTCACAGAATAGGCCTGTGCTGGCTCGGGACTTACAGCACGGAAGCACAGGGCTACACTCCTACCCTGTTCTGACAGCCTGCTCTCATCTCCTTTCCATTAACCCGCCTGATCTCTCTCCATCCAACTTCCAGTCATGGCCTCCAACGTCTTAGACATCAATGAAAAACCAAAGAGGCTGAACTCCTTAGCCCTCACCAGGGTGTACCGACACCCCCCTCCTCATATCCCAGCCCCCCCCCCATCTTAGTACAAGGAAGATACTGAAAGCAGCAGCACCCCCACCCCCAAAAGGGTTAGTGTGATGAATCTCTCTGACAGCACCCAGTGAGAAGGGTTGCCCTCCCCCCCAGTCCATCCTCTAATCCCCCAGAGAAAGGCCCACACTAATTCTGCTGCACGTTTAATGGGGGGGGGGGCTCACAATGCCAACGTGCATTTGGGGTTCCACTGGGTACCCAAAGCAAACGGTCGATGAGAAAGACAAGGAAAGGGAGAAGAATTCAGGACCAGGAGAGTACGGAAGTGGGTGCTTCTCTGATTGCCCATAAACCACTCACCCACCCACCCACCCATCCAATCACGGGGCTGCCCCTGCCCCAGAGCCTAATCCTGCTGGCCAAACAGGACCCTGTCAACACTGCAGCCTAGTCCCACCCCCTCGCCGACTCCAACATAAGTACCAGCTCCGCATCTTGGGAAAATAAGCATCGTCTAAACGTGACGTCGGTTTGCATGTCCGTGTGAAGGATATTGAATTAGAGGCACTGTGCTATTCCATCTTAACCATCCTTTTCCAAACCTATTTTTCTCTAAAGTGGCTCATTCAAAATAAAATTGGAAAAAGACTTGCGGGAGGGGGGGTAGCCTTTTTCCAGCTTCCTGCACCACAGGCCCGTGCGCCAGTCCCCTGATGCCATTATTTACATTGAGATTTGTGTGTGTGACTAGCGGCCGGGGGCTTGGCCTCCCCACGTCAAAGACAGCCCCACATCCCGAAGCCCCGGCACCCCGCTGTCTGGGAGCACACAGCGGGGCCCTACGGTGGCCAAGCCGTCTCCCTGCCCAGGTTCCAGTCAGAGCTCCGGGAATCATCCCGGCGCTGCAAACACAATTAACCCGAGCTCACTGAACGTGGAGGATACTTTACATCATTTGGGACATGTTAAGTAATTTTAATAGCTCATTTCCAGAATTGTGCGTGTAAATATTTTATTTTTATAAATACACACACACACACAAGGTTGACAGATAACGTGGCAGATTGCTTCAGGGCTTTAAAATGAATTAGCATGGGGGGGGGGGGGAGGAGGAGGTGGTTTAGGGGGTTCAGTGAGGGCAGGCAAATCATGTGTGTCTGTACCGGGAAAACCGCAGTGAAACGACACTCTGCTTTCATGCCGTTCCTTGTTCTTACATGTTTTCTTCTCCCTTACCTCCCCCTTTCTGGAACAGTCCGCATAACCAGCTGGTCTTTCCATAACTGCTAGGAAACATGGCTGTAAATCCAGCGGAGCCAAGGTGCGAGCGCCGTTTTGGGTCTCGGCACGCCGTATCCGAGCCGGTGCCATTGGGTGACCAAGACCCACGGTGCAGGACCCGGCTACTGCCAGACGCTTAGGGAGTGCACTTTCACCTCACCTGTGACAGTGAAGATTCTCCATATACTCTAGTGGCCAAAATTGTGGAAACACGCTCAGTTTTTAGAAACTGCAGAACTACATTCAACTGTTGCTCCAGTTACTTAATCGTCCAGTGTATATTTGTAACATTCTTTGACGGTTTAGAAACATCATCACCAATATTTGTATAGTAATTTTTGTAAGCGTAATGCCAAAAATGCTAGGTGTATCCACAATTTTGGTGACTAATATATATAGTTAACCTGATCGACAGCATCAGAGACCCGGAACCTTCTGAACAAGCTGCTGTAGCCTGTTTGGCTGAGTTGGGCCAGCAGAACTGGTAACACTGGAGAGTGACTGGTGCAGGACTGGGGAACGGGAACAAATGGGACCCGAAGCCAGGTACTGAATTCCAGCCAGGGCTCGCCAGAGCTCATTTCCAGAATGATCCGCCGGTCACCCAGAAAGATGCCTGCAGAGCCGGGCTGCCTTGGCTCAGACGGTCAGCTATCGCACCTCCAATGCTGAGGGTGACCTTTCTGGGGGGGGTTTAAGGTGGGGGCTTTGAAACAGTCTCGAGACAGAACACCGGGCAAGGAAGGCAGAGTCTGCAGCTAGCAGGCTGGACTGATCCAACTTTATTGCTCCTTGGGGGAGAGGACTTTGTTCCTATGGAAACAAACAATTTGTTGACCTGAGGTTTTCACAAGGTGTGGGAGTGTCTAAAGACCCCCCCCACACACACACACATACACACACCAGTTGTAGATTATTGGGATTAATGTCTTTGGGTTCTGTTCTCATTGTCAGACATGAAGAGTGTTTATTGTGCTAGGTCCACGTAATAAATCTGTTCCCTTCATTAACATCTCAGTCCAATTACCTCCTCTGGCTGGAGGCTTGCCCCCCCCCCCCCCCCCCAAAATGGACTATCACCCAACAATGCTCCGCTTTCCCGATTCACATACCTGTCAGGCCCACCGATGCTGGAACTGGCCAAGGTTCTGTCTGCTTCCAGACAGCACGAGCCCTGTGTTGCGGGTGTGGCTCGGTTTGGTCTGCGTTCAGGACTAGCAGGCCGCCGTGACCCTGCTCGAGACGGGCGGCTTTCGGGGTGAAAGGGCAGCCCGTTAGCCAAGCTCAGCCAGGTCCAAGAGATTTGTTGGCAGTGCACGGACGGCTCAATCTGACAGCTGCTTAGCTAAACATGGCTAAAGGAGGGCCTCAGCTTTTACACGCGTGTCGCCACAGAGCTTACGGTTACAGCTACAGGGGAATTCCATTAAACCGGATCACGCTCCGTGCTTGTTCTCTCCACAACAGCACCCGACACCGAGAAACGCTTCTCACTCTCATGAGCAACAGGACGATCCTGTTCTACTCGCGGCTCGGACGAGAGTTGGCAGTCCCATGAAATTCCAGCATCGTTTTTGGCGGCTGAGGCCGCATACAGCTTAATAAGGCAGAGGATTGGTGAGCCGCGGAGGAAGGAGAACCCCGAGTGGGACGTGTATCCATTCTCTTTACACAAGTCTGTTAAACTGCAGCTACATTGAGGATCACAAAGTGTGTCAGAAACTCGCATGGCAGGTGGCAGTTCCAGGAATCTGGAAAACAGACGACGTGCAGGACAAAAGGCCGTGACCTATGACCATCCAGCACAAAGATGATAAATGCATCCCGCTCTGGTCGGGGGGGGGGAGGGACTCATGCTAGGTCTCTGTTCAAGGTGCACATGGTAACATTTACTTTGGAAACCAGACTGTTTTATGACAAAGAAAACACTTTTTGGGTGGAATTCCACCTCCAAGCTTAACCCAATGTGAAATTCCTGCCTCATTGGCAGTTTTCCCCCCTCCTGCCTTTCTTTGCCACATCCAGGCCACAGCTCTTTTCCCACAATGCCCTGCTCCCCCTGACCATAAGAGACTCCCTTAGTGTACTACATGTACAATGTTTATATTTCTTGAAAGCAAAATTAAACATTTATTTTTGTTTGCGTTATAACATTAAAAGAAAAAAAAATGATGCAAATAAGCCATATTTCAAGGAGAGACAAAAAGCTTCAACTGATCCAAATGAAGATAAATTCTGTGGTTTTCTTCTTCTTTCACATTTCATAGTATGAGGCTGAGTCATGTAGAGCTTTCCGCCTGTAACCAAAGGCCTGACCGCTCGTGGCCACTTCAGAGTCACGACGGCAGCCTTTGAGTCCCACCCACGTTGTTCGTTCTGATTCTGGCCTGACCAGGGGCAGCCCCTCCGTTTCAGGGTTACGGCGTGTCGCAGGGATAAAGTAAGAGGCCCTTGTCCATTTCCCCATATTACCCAGCAGCCCTCACGCTGCCCCTTCATCCATAGATGAAAGCAAAAGTCAAGCAGACAGTCGAGGTCTGCTGTCCGCTTGTTTGGCAGCCATGAGGCATGATGGGATGGCTCCACCAGGGCACAGTCTGAAACCTCAATGAGCTGGATTTGGACAGCTTGAGGATCTGAAGATTATTCCACCCTTGCTACAGTATAGGAATCTTCCAGAAGAAGAGAGACTGCGGCGTGTCCTTTCAAACTGCTCCATCCACTGGCCTCATCGAACTGCTGACATTGGATTGGCTTGCTTGAGGAGCTACGAAACATTTTATCGTCCAGAGGCAGTCAAGCCCCAACTAGGGAAACAAGCTGGAAGGAAAAGCATCAGACCAAGGCTGGGATGCTGAGAGCAGAGAAATGTCTCAGCAGATTGATTATTATTTGAAAAACACTGTTACCAGGGATTTCTGGACTCTCGTTCTACTGAAAAGAATTAAGTCCAATTCAAGAGACAGGAATTGATATGTGTGTGTGTGTTTTTTTTTAAAGCATATTAGCATCTGAAGTCTTACAGACCAATTTGAAGGACAATGGTCTGTTGTTTGACAGCTCAGTGACTTCAGATTACTAACAGCGGGACTTCAACCGTAAAGGAATTTGCCCGTTTGCAAGGTGTGACAGACTCTAAACATTCATTTAACGTATCAAGGTAACACGGTGACAGACTCCAGGCGGTGACATGAGTGAAATGGAGATATACAAAAAATGACATAGGTCACAGAAGTCCCACCCCCTCTAAAGGTCACAGAAGCTCTGCCCCTCCCACCAAAGGTTACAGAAGCTCCCTCTGGTGGTCATGCTCTGTACAACAGCATCCTCTCCGCGCAGGCCTGCCCCACGAGGCGGGCATACTGCACCACCTCCTGCTCATCAGTGGAGCCCCTACACTTCCGTTTGTAGATGCGGTAGGGCATGACGCTGCGTTGGTGGAGCACCAGCGCCTGATCCATGTTCTTCAGCGCATTCTCTTCCCCTGGAAAACACAGGCAGACATATGGATCAGAGGGCTTGTTGTGTCACCCAATAGGGTGGCCGTGGCAGTCGCAGAGAATCCAGGTACCTGGTAACATTCCTCAACACGTCCCAGTCATTAACGGAAGAACATTGTTTCCACATGCAAACAACCGATTTCACGATATCCGATACTCCTGTTTCTGCATTCCTTGCTTGGCCCAGCAAAGCCATTCGGCCTCAGGTTTGCCCCGTGCCGACCTATGACCCCATGTGCTATTGGATGCTGTGCAGGAACGACGACGGCGCGTAGCTCTGTTCTCCTTAGCACGGTAGCATACTGGGATATGAAGCCCCATGGGATGGAAAAAAGTGACGGGGGGAGGCTGAGTGTTTTCTGCAGACTAAAGATCTGAGCAAGACAATGAATAACAGTGCCCCCCCCCCCCCCTCCATATTACCTGGGGTGAGCAGGGTTAGGGTGGCTGGATTGTTTACAGGTTCTCATTCCTTGCCACTTTCAAAACACTCATTACACAGTCTGTAAACTCCCACCACGCTCCCTGAAGAGCCATGAAAGGAACATTGTTTAAGCCAAACGCAAGGGTTTATGGGGACTGTTTGTAGAATATAATAATGTTGGGAAAAAAAACACACACACACAAAAAGGCCTACCTAGGTCTGAAGGGGATGACAGCAGCCATGATAAACGGCCTACCCCCTACGGCCAACCGATATAAAGCAGAGGAGAGCACACCCCGCAGCACCACACCGGGCTGGGGATTATGGGTAATGTTCATCCATAACGGCTTCAATGACAGTGGGGCAAAAAAACTGACATAATATAAAAACAACTTTCAGTGGTCTATAGGTCTTCAGAAGCAGCCAAATCACAATGAAACTAAAAACCCCTGGCAGAAACCTGAGAAAAAAAGATTACAAAATGAAGATTAAATTTCAAAAAAATTGCACAGCTTTATTCCGATCAGAGTCATCAGCCTACTAGTCTGTCATGTCAATAGTGTCTGTGGAGGGGGTGATGCCTCAGTAATGCCTTTACTGGAGTCAAAGACGGCGGCCAGAGCACAGCTGTGCTCATATGGTGCCCAGCTGAATAGGATCAGTGCTCTCGCATACGCTCACTCTCACGTGTCCCTTCACATACACAGGAAGCTGCCTGCACTTTTTTACCCAGCTTTTAAAGTAACGCCACTAAATGCTCCAATAGTCCAACTGCCGTCCTTCAGCTCTTAAGGTGGAAAAAAAACATAAAAGAGGAGAACAAGAGACTGGAGAAAAGGCTGAGGAGACGAGGACTTGCAACCTCCCCCCCTCCCCGCCTTCCACTTCCTGTTGCCCGGGTTCTGATTGGCTGATTAGGGTGCAAGGCCACCTCCCTCCCTTTCCAGTGGGGGCAGAATACTGCAAAAAACAATCCATCAAAGACATTAAACCAAATTATGAGAGAATAAAAAACAGAGTAGAAAGGAGACCTGAGGCATGCATCTGATCACAAAAAAAGAATAATCTTTGGATATTTGCTCTACTTCTCATCCACCCTCCCCCGTCAGCCAAACATCTTCAGAAATGGTTTTTGCTGGATTTTCTGAAAAAGTAAATGCCAGAAAATGCCTCTGGGATCCCTAAACTTATCCAGAATGCAAATGAAGACCAGGTACATCTAGACTGTCTGTCAACAGCTTGACGTTTTATTTCATCCGCATTTCGTTTTTTCTCTCCTATTTTTCCATCACCCCTCGCTGCTCAAAAACATCCAGTCAGCCCCATCCTCGGATACCGGAGAGTAAAATTAGCCAGCGTGGTAAGACAACATTCGACCATAAACATCCAGAACCAGCGGTCTGTGAAAAGACGTCATGCAGCTTGAAGACATAAAAAGCAACAAAGAAATCTTTTCTGAAACGATCCGCGTGTATTCTGCAAATTTCTGGACACAGATGTTAATATCTGGGTTGATACAACTGCGATGCACTGAAATCCACTCATTGCCATTTGGAAAATACCAAAGGGGATGAAAAAGTATGGAAGTCCGACGACACATCAGGAGGGAAGAAGAAAGGAAAATCAAACAACTGTAATAAACAGTGATTTAAAAAGCTTTTAGCTGCAAAATTAACCTCAGTAGTAACACTGAGCAGGGCTGTCCAGAGAGCAGAGTGGGGCAGTCCAAACATCCGCAAAGGGTATAAACATGCCCCATTCTCCCTCTCTCTCTCTGAAAAACACCAGACCTTCATCCTCCACCAGGCCCGGAGGCTCCATCGTCCTTGGGTTCACCTCGGGCACACCAGTCTTTAAGGGCAAGGGTCAAGGTCAGAGGAGATCGTCCATAGGAGTCTTGACATTCCCAGCCACATTGGTTTGGCCAGAAGCAGAACCCCAGGGTGACCAATGAATGTAAAAGCAGTGAGATCCTACCCATCATGGAGATCTTCACCTGCCATATTCTCAGAAACAGTGCCCCGAAAGTTCAAGACAGCCTAAGCCTGAACCATCTATACAAAAAGCCATCTAGAGACCTTCATCTTATAACCTAAAGATCCCCATCAGCACATCTACTTGCCCAATCTCCATAGTTGTTTCCCAGGGGCGATTCCCGTGGGCTGACTCCCGCCTTCCACGCTATGAGCTAAAGCCAGGGCTGAACTCCTTAAAACCCTGGCCCTGGACTTAGGGTGCCCCCATGGCCCCACGGTAAATTTTGCAAACTGGAGGGGTGGGTGGGGGGTTTCCCCATGATATACCCTATGGCCAGGTATGCCAGAAGGGCAGTACAGCCCTGGCCAGAGCTATGTTCCCAAGCCTCTTATTGACCAAGTGAAGATGTTCAAGTGAGCACTAACACGCCTCAAGCAAAAAGAGACGTGGGCTGCAGCAGTGGGGGGGGGGGGGGGCATTCATCTTCCGGAAATCCCTGTACCCTGTCCAGCCAATCCGGAGAATCCCTCTGTTCCTCTCCCCTCCCCCTCAAATCAGCGGCTTGGCTCAAGACCCGCACACACCATCCATCCACCCATACGCTTCCAATAAAGGAATAGCTGTGGGAATGGGCCTGAGTCCTCCCGTGGTGTGCGTGCATCCCAGCATGTTCGGAGGGACAAATTCAGAGCAGGAGGGAAAGACGTAAGGCAAAAACTTCAGACGATGGGGACACAGTTTTCATGACATCTGCTGTTCTTTTACAGGTTATAAAAAAGGCTAAACGAGTGCAGCTTGAGGTCAGTCCCCATATCTGAAGGTGATTTTTCTGGGATGAGGACAAGAATGATTAATAAAGCTCAAGTCAGCGTCAATGAAAAGTCCCCGCAGATGGACAGGATTCAGAACCTGTCTGTGTATGCGTCAGAAGGCTATCAGTGAGTCCGTCCAAAGTTTCAGGACACTCAACAGTGAATAAATGACCATAGAAAGATAAGATAGATTAGAAGAAATAAATAGATTACAATATATAATAAGTATGAAAGAACAAACTGAAGATACAAAGCCCTTACTAGTCCCCTTTACAGAAATCCCTGACCTCAGAGTCCTTTCGTCTCTTGTATGCCTCGGGAAAATCACTGGGCTGTTTCAGTGCTGGTTCAGGGTCTGCTTCAGAACGGTTAGCGGAATCTCAGTGGCTGCAAAGGCGCTAATTGCAGCGCTCTCACTGATGCCGAGTCCCGCGGGTGTTTTTCCAATGCATGTTTTTGACGCGACTCATGATTAAATGAAGCCAGACCCTGACAGGAGGACTAAGCAGATAAGCTTACCCAGAAGGCACTGCTGACAAAGGATTTGGTGCAGAAACCCCTTTTAAAAAAAACTGTTGCTATCTGATGGCAAGGTCTCCGGCCAAGACCTCCACTGATCCTGGGACATTTATCTCTCTAATCTCAACCATTACATTCACTGAAAGCTACTAGCACCATGGCCCAGTGCAAATGTAGAGTCTAGGGGAGGGGCATAACCACCTACGAGCAAAAAACAAGCCGCAGCAGGACTCAAGAGTCACACCCTTCAAACAAGGCAACAGAGGCAGAATGCAACTTCTGGAACAACTGTCTCAGCCGAAAGGCCTTGCAGCTCTTATGCACGTAACTTTCTGCTTGACCAAAAAGCCTCTACAAATCCCAGCACACTGCAAAAAACCCAAACAAGAGGTCGCAAACAGGGAATTTCCGCCTAGAAAGGAGGAGCAGAGAAAAAGAGGATGGAAGGGTCAACTTTTCCATGGCAACCTCGTCCAAGGACTGGGATTCTCCTCTCCATCATTCTTCCTCCATGCAAGGCAGCCATGCCAAGTATGACATCACCATGTTGGCCAAAAGAAGAGTAAACCATCTTTACCGCTGGAACAATGAACTGCGTTCTGGAGGAGGTCGTCCAGCTCCAGCACCCCCGCCCCCCCACATCGTCACTGTGCTTTCCTATCTTTTGTTAGGGCCAGTTGGCAGGAGAAGGAGCAAGAGTCAGGTTAGGTAAACCTCTATGTGAGAGACAGACGCTCCACCAAGCCTACTTTCCCGCATTTGTCTGCCAAAATAAACATAAAGCTATTTCGAGCCAGGCTTGATCACTGGGAGATTGGTGTCATGGTATAAGTTGAGTATATGTGGATGGGTGAACTACAAGAAAGACCTAAGACCCAGCAGCCACCGTCTAGCCCACACAAGGTACCCCACACAGTCTACAGTCGGAGGCCACAATAACTCAACTTGTTCCTAAAAAGCTTCTGCCCAAAGGGACTTTGAAGACTCTTGTTGACTTCTTACCAAACACATGGGTAACTCCAAGCAAAGGAAGAGCATCAGTTTCGCAGCCAGTAAGAGGGAACACAATAGCCTCAGAGATGGAAGGAAATCTTGGGCACATGGGGGCAAAGTGGGGCTGGATCTGGCTGTTCTTATTGGATTTTGATAATGTCATTGCCAATGGGGCCGGTTAGACGGATGAGGCTGTGGGCAGCCCAGCACAGGGAGACCCTGGGAGTGCAGCAATGGGAAAGGGAACAGAGGGGAGGGAGGTTGCACTGTCTTTCGAAATCTCCCTAGAGCTGAAGCAGGCGACGGCCAGTTGGAGCGGAGACGAAGGAGTGGTGATCGAAAGCACACCGCAGCCGTGAAGGCGTCTCTCTCACACATCGCGGCGCCTTGTGGCGACACTGTTTGTTATTCTGTGCCTGCCCCCTGCCTCAATGACCCAATGCTCACCGGCAACCGGGCTAGAACCAGAAGGGTATGAAAGAACGAAAGGTAATGGGCTAGAACCTAGAAGAACTTCATGTACGCACTATAAAACAAGACAGGGAGCACACTGGGAACAAATGACCAATGGAGATGTTCATGTAGAGTAAGCATTAGCACATGTTGACTTTCCCATAACTGATCCCAGTCCAGCATATTTGCAAAGATGCTCTGGTGGCTTCTGATGCTGCCATAACCCATAACTAACAAGTCAGAATAAAACACAAACTGATTCTGTAGAACAACTGACTGACAGAACCTGGCATGTTGAAAGTCTGCCTGACAACAGGGTCATGGTTCTGGAATCTCGGTCTTTGCATTCTTGGTATTGAGATTCACCCCTGGTTCAGTGTCTTTGCTTTAGGTGCCTAGAACCACATCCTGCTGGTTATCAATCATCTTCGTAGCCTGGTAGCCTAACAGTTCAATGGGAGAAAATTGACTTAAATGCAATTCCTTACTGATCCCTCTTTTTTGACAGCATGTGTTAAAACCCACCCTCTGCCTCCATGACGGATACCTATAAACAAATGGTCGTAGTACCTGTGTCGGGGTCCTGGTTAAGGCGGGCATAAACCGAAGCTTCAAGCAGTGGCAGGCAGCGCTCTATGGGCACCCAAGTATATGTCTCCGGGCACAGGAGGTCCGAAGGTTTGTACTGACCCTGGAACAGATGAGGGCAGAGAGGGAGAATAGTCTGAAGGTGTGTGATAGTTATGTAGAATGTGATACCTTCCAATCTGCAGCTGACATGGACACTCTTTGGCCAAACACACCACCTCAAAAACCAAAGGTATCAGGCAGAAGGAGAAAGGAGAAGAAAACAGCACAGACACATTTTACATAGAGACTGAGGGAGAGATTATAGCAAATGAGAAAAATGGAAGTCACAAAATGACCTTAACAGGCTTAAATTTGTTTTATAGAGTTGCACCATAAATTTATTCCTACTAAAACCATGTTTAACATTATATTTACCTAATTTTGTAATCATGTATCATGAAATATAAAATATGATTAATGCATGCTTATTTAGAGTCATAAACCTTGGCACCAAATTATATTAAAATGTTTTTACAGAAAATGGGCAGAAGCACAAATAAGTCAATACAGCAACAAAACAAAGGAGGGGTTACTAAATAAAGAGGCCCTTTCCAGAACTTTCAGGTTTTATTTTGGTGTGAGGTGTAGAAACATAGAGGCCTTATCTGACTGACTGAACGCTGGATTAACTTTAATGTGCTGCTAAGTCACATTCTCTGCAGATTTAATCATTTTGGCCTTGCGTGAAGAATCGGGGCCACCGGCTGCCTTTTGTTGACAAGAAGATTGGATTCAATCATAGGCCTCAAATGCAAGCCTTGCGCCATAAACAAAACCATCTCTTCTGACTGTCCTGCATCTGAAACCCTGAATAAGGGCAGCAAAAAACATCTGGGCAGTGAACTGAAAACCAGCTTTGGTCCATCTGGTCAACGGGTCCTTTGTGAAGTTACTGGAAGTAAACCCTAAATTAGCATTCAGCTAGCACGCGTCGTGATGTTCCTCATGCCATCTTAAGCAGGTGGGCTGGAATGCAGATCTCCCGACCCGATATCCGACACCCACTCGCCCTGACCAGCATGTTCCACCTGAAATGAGTCAGAAAAAGAGGGGCTCACCGCCGCTGGGGCGACGTTACTTCCCTCAACACGCCCATATATGCCTGGGGGGTGGGTGGGCAGGTCAAACATTTCTGCCAAGTTACACTCTTCACTTAGAAAGTCCATTATGCCCCAGGGTCGTCTGTCGGCATGCACAGGCGAAAGCTCTGAGTTTGTTTACAGAAGCCTGTCGCAGTGCGAAAATAGACCGCCTACTCCCTCCCCACCTAAAAAAAGACGGAAGCCACACGGGGGGAGACTGATGCGTCAGTGGAGATGAACTGTGTGGCCATTCAGGCGGGTAGTGAACCACCCTACAACAAAACAAGGTCCTGTTTACCGGAGGAAGCCGCAAGAGAAGAAAAGTCAGGAGACCCTTCTACCAGATTCCTTGGTATTGCGTGCTACAGCACACGCATGTGTGGTGTAACGTTAAACTGCACCCCCTTTTTGTGCTCCCCAAAGCGTGTACAAGGCTCAACTGCTGCACGAGCTGGCCAGCGTGTTCCCCCGGGTGCCAGGGGAGCTGAATCCTTTGTTTTTTTTGAAGCAAACAGAAAAATAAACAGACCCTGGAACGTGAGCCATGTAGCCTGCGACAGGCTAAGCTAATTCTCCAGTAAACAACGTGCCGGACTTGAGACAAGACTCCCAACTACAACAAAAGGACATTTCCCACCTCCCTCC
Organism: Paramormyrops kingsleyae; assembly: GCF_048594095.1. Classification (NCBI taxonomy): domain Eukaryota; kingdom Metazoa; phylum Chordata; class Actinopteri; order Osteoglossiformes; family Mormyridae; genus Paramormyrops; species Paramormyrops kingsleyae. The sequence goes on from NC_132799.1 coordinate 14,979,328, forward strand.
TACGTTCTCTTCCCAGGCTATATGATTCAGTTCCGTCAAAGAGGAACGAGAGCAAAATGCAAAAGGAGGGAAAAAAGGAGCAGCGAGACTGAGGCCACCTCTACTCTGGAGAATAGACAGCACCTCTGCAGCCAGCATCCGCAACCCGCGGGAAACTGGACATGATTCTGAACCTGCTTCCCAAAAGGTGCTGAAACACGAGTTCCTCTGCCAAGGACAGTTTTATTGAATCCCTCCTATGTATCTGCACTTGCTATCTACCGTTTATGTGTTCAACAGATGCACTCAAGCAGGGCAGCAGAGCCAAAGGGGAGAGAGATGCCACGAGTCCGAATCCGAACCCAAGAGCCAGCCAAGGCCCAGACCCGCTCCGAATGGGCTGGCGTCTCCCTGGAGGGCTCAGCATGATTGCACACACATTTTCCCAGAGAATAGATATGTATGTTACGTGTGCAACGTAACCCACCCATGCCGACCAGCTCCAGAAAAGGCGGGGGGGGCGGGGGGGAGTCAGCTTGAGTTCGAGTGAGGGTCAGAATCCAAGCTGAGATTTTTATCTCGGTCAGGGCTGTAGTAAGTACTCTGACAGGTGAATCTGAAAATGCACAAAATCTGGGGGGGGCATCCTGTTATTCTGCAGCTTGTATAAAACCTGGCCTCACTGGACAAAGCAATAAGCGCAGGGCTCCTGCTCCGAGATCATCGCCATGACCCCCTCCGCAGGCTCGAGGAGTGCACACCCCCATACACACGCCCCTGCAGGTTAGATCAGTGTTAAGACAGGGCTCACGTGCATGGATGTGAGCACACACATTAAACTAGAGCAGCAACATCCCTCATTTCATCACTGCAACTCATGCATGCGGCCATGGGTGTGAATGAACACAAAGAAACTACAGATAAAGAGGGGGGGGGCTGTTTTTAAATCCTCTCTCATCAAGTCCCTGTGTTTTTCTTTTCAGTTACCCAGAATCCTCTCCCAACTCCCCCCACACTCCCCCACTCATCCTTCTCCACATCCCATCTCCCTCCTGCCTCTGAGCTGATGTCAAGGTGACAGTAAGGGATAGCCCACGGAGAAGGGGGGGGGGAAGCAGGGGGAGGAATAATGGGCTCCTCCAAGGAGGAGGGTGGGAGGGAGAGAAGGGAGGGGGGCAGATGAAGGCAAAAATGAGAGCTGGGTCAGGGGGCAGTCATTAAGCACGAAGGCGTTAGGGATGGGGGGCCAGAAGAGGTCTGTGGGTCTGACAGGGCTGGGGGGGGGGGCAAGAATGAGGAATGGGGGGCTGGCTTGGGGGAAGGATGGAGGGAAAATGATGGAAGTGTGGGAGAAGACAGATTTCTCTGTTCCATTCCCTGTGTCAGCCTGATGGAGCACCTGTGCTTACACAGACACAGAGACAGACACACACAGACAGACAGACAGACAGACACACACAGACACAGACACAGATCACACATAAATTCTTGGCTTTCAGGCTTGGAATCCTCATGAAAACTTACACCCTATATTCACCCCCCACCCCCAAACAGTTTTCACCTCTAAGACACAGCTGCGTAATATTTTCCATCATTCAAGATATGAAAACTATCAGAAGAATCGCAACGTCAGGAGGCCTGTTGGGACAGCGGGGGCACCCGGCACGGACGATGAATATATTCCAAACACCCTACTGTTCCTGTGTAACGCCAAGACTATCTCCTTGAAGGCTTGGAGACATGCCTGTCACTTATTTCCAGACTTGTTACCCCTTAAGATTCCAAAAAGTCCCCCAGCAGAAAATAGATCAAGAAAGGAAATAAGATACACATAACAAACAAAAGTACCTTTTAATTTAAACACACTTTACACAGCCTACACCTTGTGACCCTGACACCCGTGCCTCTTACTCCTACACGTGCACAAACTCACACTCACCTGTGCACACAAGCGCACTGTAGCCTACAGGAGGAGACACGGTCTGATACAGAAACACAGGCCTGTTTGGTGATGACATCACACCTCTAAAGCAAACACTCAGGGGTTTAGGGAGGTGGGGGGAGGGGAGGACACCCCCATTGAACTGGGAGGTGGAGAATCTCCCAAAGCAGCGATCGAAGAGCAATAAACGTCACCTTGCTCCGGCCCTGAGCTTTTACCCGGGAGGCAGACATGTGCCGTCTGCCTCCAGAGCCTCGAACCCGTGTCACTGGTCGTGTGGGGCTCCACATGAGGCCAAGCCTTTTGGCTGCTTGGGGGACTGCAGACGGAGGGCGAGGTGGCAGAGACCTGTGTGCACATGCCCACGTGGGTCGGGGGGGGGGGGGGGGGGGGCTCTTCAGGGGCTGACAGGTTAATGACGTGAAAATATCTTAGCAGGACCATGTTTCAGCGAACTGCGAATAGGGGCGGCACTCGGCATCCTCCAGCGTGCGGCCCGGCCTCGATCCGAAAGTCCCGGCCGATCAGGGACGCGTCTGCTTTTTGTAGGACGAGCTAGAGCCAGCTGTGAAGGCAGCCAAAAATAAACAAGCCAGGGGGGGGGGATTAATCGCAAAGCAAACACCTCAAGGTGACAGCTGGCTGGCCCTGGCCAAACTCTCCCTTTCATTCTGCCCCACCCCCAGCCCCCTGCCCCTCAAACCCCAGCCCCTCCCCTGGCCTCAGCTCCATCCCCCTGACCCGACGCTTGAACCCTGACCTCCCCCCCCCCCACCCCGCTTGGGTGTCTGCTCCTCAGCCGCCTCATGGCTGGAGTCGGCCGTTTGTGTGAAACGGGGAGAAAAGTAAAATAAATACAAGCATGAACGTCCAAGGTGTGTCTGCAGAGAGCGCCGCAGTAGGTGGTCCAATAGAAGACGGGGGGCGGGGGGGGGAAATCACTCTGTCAAGAAGGCTTCAGCCTGAGAGGCAGAGCAGCCAGGGGGGGAGGCTTATTTTACACCCAAAAAAAACCCAAAATGGGTCCTGAGCCGTTTGATCTTGTTGGACGTGGCGCTTTAGCGTTTTCTTTTTTTAATTTTCAAGGCGCCTGGAAGGAGAGGGGATGGCGGGAGGTGGGGGCGGCAGATAGGCCTCGGCGCGGGGGCCCCCCCGAAAAGAGGGCCCGTCAGCAAAGCAGCTGGTGTGTGAAAAGTGTGTGTGTGTGCGATTTTGTGCTCATGAATGTGTGCTGTTACCGTTCCAATCAGAGGTCGGTGCAAGAGCCACACGGGCCACGCCGCAGAAAAGGGAAGGCGTGAGCTAAAGGAGGGGGGGGGGGGGGAGAAAGAGAAAAACACAAAGAGAAAGTGCAAGTGACGCGACAGACATGACAGGTAGCCGGAGCGACTGCTAATGTGGCTCTCTCTCTCTCTCTCTCGCTTCGCGCCTTTCCTCCCTCGCTCCTCTCTCTGCAGCCCTGTGGGGCATCTTTATGACTGTGTGGGGGGAGGGGGACTGGGCTCTGAGTGGTGGCCACGACTGATGCAGGGACACAGGTGGGGGCAGAACATACAAACACACACACACACACACACACACACACACACACACACAAGCAAACAGGCTGACAGCAGTGAGGAGAGAAAAGCAGCAGCACGACTGAATTTTCACCATCTGATACGCGTGTCCCTGCATGCCAGCACATACCGCACTGCTTGGGGGGGGGGATCTGGGAGGGGTGTAGCAGTTACCTGTAAGGATCAGAATGTCATGCAAGGGGAGGGTGAGAGAGGAGCAGTGCACATGGAGGAGGGTGTACAAGGGCTGTCTCATCACGGGGGCCTCGCTGTGGTGCCCTGTGGGCAAAACCCAGCATGCAGACGGCTTTGGAAGGGCAGGGGGCAACCTGGGAACCAGAGGGGGGAAACTATTATATCAGTCACATGGAAGCCTAGCAAACAGGAATGCGTGCCAGGCTGGGGCACCAGGAAAAAGACATGCAGAGTCACTCTGTCCCTGCTGGACTGGCGTACGGGAATGCGGAGAATTAGCATAAAGACAAACGGACGGCGGGGTTCTGCATATCCCACAATGCCCAGCAGACAGGCATTTAAAAGTCTGGATTTCCGTGTTTTCCTCCTTGTGCTGATTGAGGGGTCAGTAGATTAGCAGTGCTCGACACGAGGCCACTAGTCGCTTGCGGTATAAAGAAAACAGAAAGGGAAACTTCAGAGAAGCTGAAGCTGGCTGTCCTCAGAACACCCTACCGGGTTGGGAGGCACGACCTGGGCAGCATCTGATTGAAGATCTCGGCAGATTTACAATCTGGGGCTGTAATGGAGGCGAGGACATTTATGGGCCTTGCGGTACCAGGCAGGTTTGGGCTCAGAACGCCAAGGCCGCAGGAAGCTGCGGAAGCCTGACACCCACCCCGGGGAAACAGTGACCCCACCTCACCCACTATCCACCCTCCCATTTTCATCTGCGGCTCCCTCTCTCGTTCCCACCCACCGTGGAAATTTTACTGGCTAAGCCCAAGACATTCTTTCACACGGGGAGGGAGGGGGGACAATGATGGGAATAAAAAGGCATTTATGTAACCTGCAGGCCGATTCGCTACTTGGCCAGGTTTGCACACCGAGGTGCGTGAGTGAGAGGAGTCGGAAAAAGAGCGTCTTTGCTCCTGCCCCACCAGCCGGAGGCGCCGCGTCGCCGTGCCGCCAAGCAGGCTGTGTAAACGCTCCACGAGCTACCCCTCATCCTCACTAAATCACAGCTCTCTCTCTAAAGCCATGCTTCAGCTACGGCACACCTCCTACAGCAAATAAACTAAAAATGGCACAGCGCGTTACCCAAAAACACTGTAAAATTAAGATTTTTATTTATTATTTATTTATTTTAAAATCAAGAGACAGAAAGAGAGAGGAACAATTTCATTCAGCATGGTTCAGGTAACCTCAAAGGAATTCCCATCAGGTTCTCAAGGTCCTGCAGGGGAACAGGGAACAGGGGAACTGGGGAATGTCTCTCGGGGTGAGATTTTTTGGTTACCTAGATAACTTGCTTGATTTAAGGAACCTCAGTTCCAATTTAATTAACTTTTTTTACTTTAACGTCATTCACCTTAGCCCAAACTACGTCAAATCTAACAAGTTACCTTGTTAACCAAAAAATCCAGCTTCGTGATACAGGCCCTGGGATAAAGGGGGCAGTTTACATTTATTTACTGAGCAGATGCCGTTTCCTCAAGGGTCAGAGAATCTCTAGGAAAAAATGGGGGTTAAGGGCCTTGCTCAGAGGCCCAAAGGCTGAACCCCTCTGCCAACTGCGGGATTCGATCCAGCAACCTTCCGATCACAGGCCCAGTGCTCTAACCCTAACCCACTGAAACACACGGCAGTCTGGATAACAGCGACAGCAGGATACCCATCAGTGCAGCTAGGGGGTAAAAGGAAACCGCACAGTCCACCACTGGATTTAGCTGAAGTCCCAGGTGCACTGAATGTAGTTATGACCTTAAGGAGGTCACAGATTTTATAAGCATACTGCACACAGGGCTGCTCTACTCAGCATCATACGTTATTGCTTCCCCCAAATGCAATCTACTGTTTCCCACAAAAACATCCCAGCTTCCATTGCTGAAGAAGCTGACATAAGCCCTAATCGCCACCTGCTGTGCGATGAAAATTATAGAACAAGCTGACACAATATGTTTCACTGCATAAATGGGCAAATGTGCTTAAGAATGAGCTCTACACAAAAAGACCAACATGCAAAATACTGCTGCACCAGCGTCTATACAACCATAGAAGGATTGTGCAATCCCATCTGTGACCACCAGAGGTCAACTTCCAAAGATGCCTTTACATGAAGAATGCAGGACATAACATGTAGGACACTGCAGGTATGTAATGGGTTTAGCTTAAGTTAATCACCCATTTTAAGTGCAATAAGGGCCCCTTAGGCATAGAAAGAAGCAGAATACACATTTTAAAATCTGGGTTACAAGATGAAGATGATTTAGAGTTTCAGTAGGTAGCATAGCAATAAAGAACTTAGGCTCATAGCCTAAAGCAGGGGTCTCCAACTCCGGTCCTGGGGAGCTACCGTTCAGTAGGTTTTCTATCCTACCTGGCTTCTGATGAGCCACACCAGGTCTCAGGTAAATACCAGGAGCAGGTATGGCTCATCAGAAGCCAAGTGGGACAGAAAACCTACTGGATAGTAGCTATCCAGGAGCAGAGTTGGAGACCCCTGGCCTAAAGGCTGTGGGTTCAACACCCAGCAGGGTCTCTGATGTTACATTAAGTCATTTAAAAACAATCAGTTATTCATAAGCAGCAGTACTTGGGTGTTACGATACAGCACATTCAAGTCAGCTTAATTTTTCTCTCTAGAACAATGATAGACACCCACTTAAAGCTTATAAGTACAGTTGTTCAGAGTCTTCAAGTGCTAACAAATGCCTCCCGCAGGACAGGGGGATGTACGATGTACACCTGCCCCAGCCACCCGGATGACATCCCAGCGCAGTCAGAGCCCCAACGCGTACGCGTGCTCCTCGAATCTCCCCCCCACATACCCGCACATTCCCGTCCAGCCCCGTACGGGAAAAACGGGAGCTGGCAGAGTCTCCATTTGCTGTCCTTGGCCGTGCCTTGCCTGTGAAAGGCCGGGACGTCAAAACACCTGGCTGAGAGAATACAGGAAAAGGCGCGCGAGCTCGGGGGAGCTGGCCCCCACTCAGAGAGAAGCTCCAGACCGAAACCACTGCTCGCAGCTTCATTATCAGCTGATCGGACACATTTCTGGCCCAGGAAAAGCCCGACGGCTGTCGGAAAAACAAACGAGGGAGGAGATCGCCGCGAGGAAGAAAGGGGCCGACTTCAGTAGCGTGCAGGCATATGGGTGCGTGTTTTTTAAATTAGAATTAAAACATTTTTTCGACAGGAGGATACACCGCCTAGACAACACTTTAGATTTGCATCGAAGAAGGGGCCATCTTGGATGCGAGACTTGGAAGCAGAGACACGGCGTGGGGATAGTGCCAGACGAAGTTTTCAGGCCCTGAGGTTTGTAACGTTTGACTGAGATTTCCAATCAAGCGGAGAACCAGCCACAAGGACGAGAGACGGGGAAGAACGCGGAACCCAGGCAGGAGCAACAGCCAATCAGATGCAGGCCCGCCATACATGCAGGTCTGAAAATTCACCAGGGGTGGGGACATTCTCGCTCTGGCTGGGAAACGGTTTCTGCCAATGATGCGCCTGCCAGCACAGAACATTCTGGAATGCAAACAGCCGCCTAGGCCAGGCACAGCCTTAATTAGCTACTTGCTAAGTCTGCCGTTGTATCGGCGATGGAACAAACCTCGGGCTGTGGGTGGGAACTGGGCGACCTTCTCACCCTGCAATCTCCCGTAGAGTGCAAGGGGGCGGGGATGCAGGTATTGAATCAACTGGCAGAACCAATTGGAATGGAGGGAACTGCTTGAATCTGTGAGTTTGTGGGGCCGGGAGGGGTGTGGGGGGGGGGGGGGGGGGTGTCTGGCGATCAGTCCAAGAATGACAACGGCGAGCTGAGGAATCTAAGCACACGGCACACGACCAGCCACACAGTGGGGGGGGGGGGGGCTGTGGATGTGGCGGCATCTATAGATGGAATTAAGCATCGGGGGGAAAACACATTCACTGGCTGCCATGTCAGAACGACCAAAGGGGGGGAGGAGAGGCCTTAATAAATGAAAGGAGTAATGAACAAGGAAGCTTCCTCTCAGCAGGAAAACAAGCTGCGGACTATTTACCTTGTGACACACCTCCCTTCGTATCTCTGTGGGCACATCTTAAACTGTATATGGGGGTGCATGCAATCATATGCACATGATTTTCTTTTTTTGCTATTCAAACACAATGAACAGTGTGAATATCGGTGTGCTCAAATTTGTTGGACAGCCACTCTCCACTGCAGCTCTGCTGAGTTACGGTAGCCATCCCATCTCTGACCTTTCCCTCAACTGCTAATGGCTTCAGCAGCTCCTTCATCCCCCCCCCCACCAATCCCCACCTGGTACGTTCCTCAGCTCTCCAGTAATATTTACATTCTTGACACCATCAGCTGACACATTTCGACCAATCGGCCAGCTGCCCTCCCCTCAGATCCCAGCCCTACAACCCCCTTCACAGGTCCTGCACCCTCCTTGGCATTAATGTACATCTCTGCAGCTTCACTTTACAATATTTACATCCTACGCACGCAGGACGTGGGCCACTGCACAGAGAGAAGCCATTTCAGGTTCCATCGTGTGGATTCGACTTTGCTTCCGTTCCAGCTCTGGTCCCGTCCAGATTTACAGCGTAGTCTGGTTTTACAGCAATGTTATTGCCATTAGAACATGCCTGCCGCTCAGGATGGCTTTCCCCTCTCCACACCTGTAAGTCAGCGGATGGAGGAACCAGGCCACAGAGAACTTTCCGCCAGTGTCTCATACTAAAATCCAAAAACACAGCGTTTATGCCTTAAATTCTCTCCCCAAAAGGCTGGAGAACATGAAAATGTAAGATGCAGAGCCGCAGCTATAACATAGAACTGCACCACTCTCACGAGGGGGAGGGATACGGCAGAGGTACCATGTGGCTTCACACCTCTAGCTGATTGGTTACAGGAGGACTGTGGACATCCTTGCTTCTTGGTCTCCCTGAGGCCTCACCACAAACACCTGCTGAAGTTTATAACTGAATGCCACATCACTTCACATCCATAAAGCTCAGAGTTCTTTATGGTATTGTGGAAAAGTGAGAATCTCAAACCATAAACACCCTGAAAAGATCCAACCTGCTGTTTAGTGAAGGATAGAGACTGTAAGGGAGCATGTCCAAATTCCTCCCCAATGCTAAAGAAATGACACTGCAGGTTATGAGGCAGTCTGCTTTCACCCTGCGCCACAGGGACACCAACACGTGTGTAGCCCCCTTAGGAAGTTCCTCCCCAGAAATCCCCCATTATTCTTCTCGTCTATTGATCTAATAATCCTGCAACAGATCAAAGGCGATCCAAGTACACTGATCTACGCTCCCTAATGGGTGCTCAGTTTTTGTAAAGACCGAATGGATCTGCTTGCAGCAGTGACGGTTCCCCCCCCCCCCCCCACACACAATTTACATAATCAAGAATACACTGCGTATCCGCAGGGACACGACGGTGAGTCCCAGAGCAATCCAGACTGTACAGCAGTTAATGTCGGACCGCTCTCCAAGCCCCCACTCCCCGCAGGCCTTGAGCTTCTGCCCGGGTCATCCTGAAAGCGGTCCCCGCCGCAGCTGGCCTGTTTCTGCAGAAGCAGTTTAGCCTCACCCTTCTGGGGACCTTCGTGTGTTAATGTGGCTGTAAATAACGGTCCAGAGCAAACACCCACCCAAAGGCCGCAACGTTCAGTGCCAAGTGAAGTTCTGGACCCCAGCCATCGGCATGCGGGGTTTGTGTGTTCAACCCCAGGCTGCGTGGATTTGCTCCCACAGTCTTAAAAGCACGTCGAGAACCTCTCTCTGAATTGGCAGCATTGGGCGTGTTTGCGACAGAGTGGCATCCGGTCCAGGGCGTCTTCAGGCTCACGGAGAACCTCTACTGGGTAAGTGGCTATGGTGGATGGATGCCATTTCTGTTCTACTCCATCTTCAGAAAAATCTTCTTCCATGAATCACTGATGAACCAAACTGCTACTGTCCATGGGGAAATTTTCTTGCTCTCCATGAGACATACAGGTGGGGTGGGGGTTCACAGCAGCCAGCATGCAGTGCCCCCAGAGGTTAGGGCTTTTGCACAGGGTCCTGAGAGTGGCATCAGCCTGCCGAACCTAGGATTCGAGCCAGCAACCTTCCGATCACAGGCACAGAGCCCCACCCCCCCCCCCCCCACCCCCACTGGATGGTCAGTTTCTGTTAAATTATTCAGGCAGATGCCACTGGAGCTGAGCTGGGTTCAGGTGTCACAGGGGCAGTCGGGGGGGCATACCTTGTAACGCATCTTTGGGCAGGAGTGGATGTAGAAGCCCAGGTAGTAGTAGGAAAGCTGGGGGGTGCGTTTCTGTAGCTGCCGGGTGAAGGCGATCTCCCTGCAGGGGGGAGGAAAACAATGGTGGGAAGAGAAATGTGAAAACAGGCCCCCCAACCGAGAAACTGGCTAGAAGAGACAGCGATTTAAAGCAGCGGTCCAAGGTGCTCTGGGCGCTTTAAAAACGCTTTATTTACCGCTTTCGCACTTAGCTTCCCCCGTTTCTGAATCGCCGTCCACTTTAATTATCGATCCATCACTCCCTCCATCCCGCCTTTGTTTTTCTTCTCCCATTATACCCATCTACTGCTTTACCACATCTCGGGCTTGGGCAGGGGGGGTGGCTCTTTTTGTTGGTCTCGGAGGGGGGAGAGAATGGGGGTGAGGTGGGGGGGACAGAAGGTCAGCCGGTCTTGCCGGTTCCCATCCCCTCCTGACAAAGCCTGGACCATCCATGAATGAGTCGGGGTGTTGGGGGGGTTCCCATTCACAAAAAAGCTGAGCGCCCCCCCACCCAACCCCCCTAAGGCAGCAGAGTCCTCCATTATCCCTTTTCACAGACCTGACACCCCAGCACAGGCCAAATCGGGGGGCTTCTGGGTGAGGTGAACGTGGTTAGGCTGCCCCATCCGGGCTCTGCTCCATGTTCTTCTCAAAAACACACACGCATACAAGAACACGCATCACATGTGCTACCGCAGGCTGCTGAACACGCAAAGGTGCCCGACCAGCCATAAGCCACACACATACACATGCAGATACTCCGCAAGCACACGACTGACAGCAGCTGCTCTGAAGACCACGACACCCCACACCCCCCGACACACACACACACACACAAAATCTTTAACGCGCCCCTGAAAGCCCAAGGAGAAAGGGGGATCGCCACGGTAACAGCCTGCCACTACCATTGAGATGGAAATGCAGTAAGCACCGGCGTGCTACCTCACCCAACGGCTCCCCCTGCTGTACTGCTATTTGCATTGCACCTATATCCACCCAAGAAGATCCTCACACTGTAAAGGGGGGTGGAGGAGGGGGACACAGGGAAAGTGCCTGTTCTGCTGCTGGACCTCCGGATAATGCTGAGACAAAGGGCGGGGGTGTGTCACCCCAAGGCAGGTCCTGAGGAGGTCTACCCAATCTCACAGTGAAGCACACTGTCCTTTTCAGTGTTTAACACACATACGTCTGAGTGCTACAGATCTGCAGGGATGATTTTCAGGTTCAGCGATGGGATGGGAGCCCCGGAGGAAGCAGGGCCTGAAGGGCCACGGCCGTGGGGACACACCGCCCCTCGGCAATCGGGTATTTCCACTCCTGCCCTGGGTTTGCACACACAGTCACACAGACACACACAGCCTGGAAAGCCTGTTGATCTTGGAGTCGAGCGCTTAGCAATAATAAGGGTGTTAAAGAAAGGAAAGCTCATTGCTTCATGGCCGGAGATCAGCGTGTTTATTCAGCCTGAGTTAATCAAGCCGGCATGGCTGCTAAGGGGAGCACAGGGTGTCTGTGTGCAAACATCAGGGTGAGGACGCCCCTCTCTCTCTCTCTCACACACACACACACACACACACACACACACAGAGACAGAGACAGACAGACAGACACAGAGAGAGAGACAGACACAGAGAGACAAACAGACACAGACAAACAACCCCCCCCCACACACACACCTATATTTCAATACTTGCTGAAATTTTCTATTAGATTCTCTTTTAAAAAGTAACTCATTCCACTCTGTCAAATGAAGCTTAAAACTTGGACCCCACAAACGCACAGACATCGGTCTGTGGGCCGATCGGCTCCTCACGGCCTTTCACATGTACACCTAAAACATTTTTTCTTCATTCCTTAATTACCCAGAAGAAATGGAAGGCAAACGTGCCTCAGGAGACGTTTTCAGCCCAGCATGGGGATGGGGGGTGCAGGGTCACGCAGCCGGGGGGGAGGACGCACCCACCTGAGGGCAGAGTAGGAGCCCAGCGAGAGACTGGCGTAGTCAGGGTGGTAGTACAGGTAGACTGAAGAGACGCAGGAGGGCAGGATATCTACCACCCCCACAGCCACGATGCGTCCATGCAGCCAGTACTGCTGGTGGAAGGAGCCATAGCCTGAGTCCGGCCCATCGGGGGTCTTCTCAGCCTGGGGGGGAGGGGCAGAAAAGAAGGGACAGGAAATGATGAAAGATACAAGACTCAGGAAGATACTGGGAGCCGCAGGGCAAAGACCAGCAAAGAAGTTAGGGGAACACTTCCTGCTGCTGCACTTACTTCCCTGTATCACCATCAAAGATGATTGAATATACAGCTATAAAGACGCAGTCCTGTTTTACGCGGTTAGCTGGGGCCAGGCCATCAGGCCCCAAGAATGATGCCGAGAGCCACTGTCAGCTTCAGCACGTCGTTAACACTGAAGGGGTGGCCCAAACAGGAAGTGATGTCATGGGAGGTTGCAAGAATGGAAACCTGGAATTTTTTATAATTATTTGGCAAGGCCCAGTCTGTGAAAATCAGCTGTGGGGCTAGATCCAGCGTGGGGGTGCTGGTGGCTTCCCATCCCGTCTCTCCTGGGTTCCTGCCGTTCACGCCCTGATGTGGCTCGAAAATCAGAACCAACAAGCCCCATTTGCATTTAAAAGGAGCCAGCCATATTCTGGAAAGTACTTCATAAAATCGTCTCTATATTTTCTAAGTGCTCCCTGGCGATGTTTGCTGGGGCGTGTTTCAGAGGACGGTCTCAGGACCACAGTGCCACCAGGCAGACCCTGGACCCCCGGGTGGAGCAGCAGGCCATGCGAGACGGGCCAGCCCCCCAGCTTAAAAAAGCTCCAGCCTGGAAAGCAAACATTGGGGGGGGCATGCTGTACGGGACTCTAGTTCCTCTGATTGGTCCAGCATGCTGCAATACGGTCGTGGCGGGGGGGAGGGGGGGGTTGGGAATCTGCATGCACTAGCACCCCAGAGGGGAGGGGTAATGAAAAATCCTTCATCGATCACCACCCTGCTTGTCCTTCTGAAAGTAACAATTTCATCTCTCTCTGCGACGGCTCAGGGGGGTCTCAGCACGACGTCAAAAGCGACGCAGAGACATAAACTGTAGATGAGAGAGAGACCACCCCCGCCCCCCCCCCCCTCCCAACCACTCACCCCCCAGTCTGGCGCATCTGGGCTCAGTTAAAGCCCACAGACTCAGCTTATCATCGGCACAGTGCGAGAACGCTTCTGACCTGGGGTGTGAAAACAGAGAACAGTGTCCCTCCTCGCCCCCCCACCGCCAGCCTTCATCACAAGACCTCCACCTCAAGGTGGTGGGGGGGGGGGGGTGGCTTTATTGCAAATTGTCTTTGGGAATTTCCAGTGGGGGGGGGGGGGGGGGGCATGTCAGCCATCACTGGCTCTCTCACCTATTATGGTCAGTCTGAATCAGGGGGGCTCCCACGTGACATTACTCTTACCATGGTTGCACCCCGTGTGACCCTCCTACCCAAACAGCCACCTGAATAAACTTACTTTCTCCATCCCAAAGGGCTGTGAGTCGTCTCCCCCCACCAGCCCATATCTGTATTCAGCTCCACCTCCTGGTGCCATTTTGGTTCATAAAGCTCAGCCATGGAGGCTGACACTATATACATGGCAAAACGAACGAGCAGAGAAGCTCCTGCCTGCCAGGGGTATGACTCCCTCCTTTGCGAAGAAAGGCAAAGAGCAGTGACACTTTCGGCGCAGTCACATCACTGACATCGTGTCTGTGTTCTGTACTCGAGTATGGTTAACAATCACTCTAGGTGCCTGCATCTGACTAACCGTGGTCTGGCCCACCTCATCAACCAGGCACATTCTATCCTGAAGGTTGCTGGTTTCAATTCCAGAAAGAACCAGGAACCAGCAAAGTCAAGCAAAAAGGAATTAACTTTCTAAAATTCTAGCTCTGCGGGCTCATACCTCCAGGGTGGTGGGTTCGAATCACACTCCCACTCTGCATGAGATCTGAATGTCCTCCTTGTGTGGGTTTCCTCTAATTATTCTGGTTTCCTCTCTCATTCCATAGACCTGCAGTTAGCCAACACCAACATCGGCCAGCACTGCGCTACGCTTTGTCGATGAATTACTACTACACTGCCCCCTGTTGGTCAGCATGTATAACTGTCTCTTACCCCACCTCCAGTGTCTCTGTCAGTGTGCATTAAAATCTGCTTTCCTTCCTCTGTGCTACTTCGCATGCTACCATGAGCAAGGCCATCACAAGAGGATGTGACTCCCTTTAACTCCGTTCCCCTATACTCGAACCCGCCACCTTTCCTCTCCAAGTCATGATGGGTCTTGTAAGAGTGAAGGCCGATTTATCCTTCTGTGCAGACTCTACGTCGTAGGTTTGTCATAGCCGCGCACCCTATGCCGGTCCCCTACGTAGTGGGCTGACGTGCACCTACCCAGAAACGCAACTACACGCTACAACGACACAGACTGCACACAAGTATAAACACTCCCATCAGCGTAGGCCACAGCATAAGCTCTGCATTGGCTCGTCACAGAAGTATAATATAGCCTTGAGGCAGCAGGGACTAACATCAAGCAGATGGATGTGAAGGCAGGGGGGGCTGGGAGTCCCCTAGTCACACAGCCCTATACAGCACTGCCCTTTCTGTCCTTCGCTATCAGCCCACGGTGCCAGCAACCACAACCCCTGGAATCATGGCGTAACTGATACTCCTAACACTGTCAAACTGATCCCAGGTCAGGGCAAGCCCCACACATCTGCACCTGGGGTTCCCCAGATAGCTGGGGGCCTCAGTAGGCCCACGCCGTCACCCACAGCCTCCGCCGGGGAGGTTAACGAGGCCCCATAAAAGCCGCAGCTACTAATTACACGACACCCTCGTTAGGCGGCTCTGCGCCTGCATGCCGCGAGGCAATTAAACACAACCAGGAGAAAATTAACCGCCAGCAACACGGGATGTGGATCCGGGAAGGAGACGACTAGTGATGACCGCAACCTATCAGCCACACCGCCTACTCACACAGACGGCACGCGGAGCAGCGCACGACACACGCCAAGAACCATCCCTGTCCGGCCTTCTGGAGCCACTCACCGCTGCCAGAAGACATGGTGCTATATTATATATAAAAAAAAAGGGCTAACACACGGAAAAGCTCTCTGCGCCAGATGTTAGCCATCAACCTCCTGTGCAGGGGCAAGGATGGACGGACGGATGGATGGATGGACCGACGGAAAGGCGACGGGAGCCCCCGTGCAAGTATGCAGCAGAAATGTGTTTAATGACCCTCGCTAATTGGTCACAGACTGAGCTGTGTGGTAAAACCACAGCAAATGGAGGGTATGTTCAGGGGAAGAAGACAGTGAGAGAGGGACTACAAGAAGAGCGGGACAGATAGGAGGGGAGGGGGGACCGGCGTGGCCCCACACAGTGATGGGGAGGGCGGAGCACGGCAGGGGCCTCTGGCCACCAGTCCTGACGAGGTGATAAAAGCTTGTTTCATATAAACGCTAACGATCTCCATTAGATCCAGAGTTAGCAGGCCTTGGGGCGGAGGGAGGGTTCAAGCATATGCCTCCATCGTCATGTCTGCGTCTCAACCATTCCAAATAAGTAAGTAACTATACCCACCCCCCCCCACGCTTCTAGAAGCTTCCTTTAGGAAGTGTGTAGGAGACATTCACACAAGGCTAAATAAAATCAAGTATCACAGACAGATAGAACTTTATTTATTTGTTTGTCTTTGTTGAAGCTGAAAAATAATAGAACACTCATTCATTAAGAGGACAACTTACCTCCAAAGGGGAATCACAGAGGAACCTCCGGAACTGTTGTGGGACAAGTATCCGGAGAAGATGAAAAAAAACGGAAGAGAAAAGTAAGTTTATTATTCAAAACAGTCAACAGATCAACAATCCTAGGCAAACATTTACAGGCTGTACCGAGACGACCCCACAAAGAGTTTATTATCAGTGTTTTATTTTATGAAAGAACTTTAAAGATAATGTGATCAATTACATCAAATGAAGTCTTATCAGCTACAACTACTGCCTATCTTTTAAATCACCGATCTCCTAATACTGTAGTTTCTATGAAGGGGTCTGTCAAACTTGGGATTTCAGTTTGCAAAAAACTCACAAGACTTAATAAATCATGACAGACGAACGCTTTAAAGTGTGAGAAAGTGCGGAGATCATATGGCCAGTGGCCCAGAGACACCCATCTCGCAAGTATGGTGCCCATCAATCGCTAGCACCGCGGGAGTCGCTACGCGCTACGCGCTACGCGCTACGGCGCTGTGTTTTCACTTTCTCCCCTGACAGCCAATCACAAGTGAATCTCTACATCAGAGGAAAGCCTCCTCCCTCATTTCTGAAGGCTCACACAGGAAATGACATCATCCACTCCAACCAGTGGCCTTTGGCACTGAGCCAGCCTGAATGCCAAACCCCACGTGTGAGCCAGCAAAGAAGATGACTTTGTGGCGTCACAGACAGTCCACTTCTGCTTTAACCCCACTAAATGTCACATGACCAAAACTCCATGGTCACATGGCTGGACACGGGGACATAATGAGAAACAGCAGGTAGTTACCAAGCAGTGCCACACGGGGGCTCCAGCTCCAAGCTTCGCTTCACATTACGCAGGCAAAAAAAAAATGCTACAGCCCACGGTTATTGATAAATCCTAAGATGATGCATGTTCATGACCCTCCCCACCTCAGTAACAGTGAAATAATCATAATAAAAACACAGAGGAGGCAGTTTCCAGACAGAAAATGGAGATTTAGAGGGGGTGGAGGCAAATGAGCCTATTCCATAGAGCAGGAAGCACTTATGCATGTGAAGGGTTATTAGCCAAAAGGCTGTGGCCATTAGCTACCCCCCCCCCCCCCCCCCAAACTGTACTAAACAAACAAGGCGGCAGCCAGAAGTCATTCCAGCCACTCCGCATAACTGCATCCCGAAACCCCCTTCAGAGCTCGGCGCCCCATTCTGTCTGGCCACTGCTGTTTGTTTCAACATCCAGGAAGGGGGGGGGGGGGGTCACAGACCTCTATAAGACCTGCTGGGGGTAAATCTCAGGGCAATCAGGAAACTACCCTTATTTATTTTGAGGCTGATAACATGGAACCAGCCACTGAGTCGGTTCGGATGGTTTCACTCGGAAACGTATTTACAGCATGCAGATTGGGGCTGATAAGGGGCCAACGAGGCATGCAGGTCGCCCCTCACACGGCCCCCTGAAGGTCCCTATGGCTCATAACATTTAGGTCATGTTTATACAGTTCGATAAAAAAAAAGAAGCTAAAAATCTTTAGGTAACGAGCTCTGCTCCCTTTCTGTCAACATGCGCCTTAAAGCTGCATTATTAAAACACGCCCGTTAGCATGAACCAGCTTTCACTTTGGCAGGCATCCCGTTCTACGCAAAATGCACTTCTCTCCCCAACTAGGCCACACTTACTCGAAAACTTTTTGGGAAGCCCACCCCCTAATTATGGCATTTGGTTCCTCAGATGCCTCAGAGAGGAAGCGGTCCAGACTCCAGGAGGTCCCTGAGTGTATGTTATTAATCCGCTCAATGCAGCACCCCTTAGGGGCCCAAGAGGGAATTGCTGGTGGGGGGGGGGGGGGGTGCAGTGAAACTGAGCCCCCCAGACTCAGCAGTCAACAATGAGGCTCCTACAGTTAAGCTTTCTCTGCTTCCTGAAGCCTGACACACTGCAAATAGGTGCATAAATTACGAATCTCGCTACTGCCCCCTGCAGGGAAATATTACATTCTCCCTCATCTGTGCCTGTATTTTAATGGACAGCATCTCTGTTCATAGAAGGTTAATATCTGAACGGTAAATCACCTAACCTGGGGACAGATGTCCACACTCAGTCGTGTACCACGGGCATGGTGCCAGCAGGGCGGTATATAAAACCCCGTGGCTGGCAGTCAGGGAACAGGAGCAGGGTAACAGCTTAGCAACACGACAGGAGACATCCGGGGAACATGATGAGCCATCATAAACACTGCAACGCGTTTAGCATGACTCTCACAGTTCACACTAAGCTGTTCTCAAGACACCAAACACAGAGCAAACGCTAAGGTTGGGGAGGGGGGGGGGAATTAACATGTAAAACAGCTGTATTACATACAGAGTCGTCAGTTACTTAAAGTGAGCTCTGAGTCTAGACCTAAGAGTCGCAGAACTGACACGACACCAACCCCCACATTTCAAACCAGAGGGTCTGAAGGCTTTCAGATAAAGGGTTTACCAGCGTCTGAGACCGAATAGACGCCGAGCCCCGGGTTCGACAGCAGAACCTCATTCTCCAACCTGGAAACCCTTTGCCAAGCTGTGACATCTGCCAGGCCGCGTCACCTCAAGGACAGGGGGCAGACTGGCGACTCAGAAACCACCAAAGAGGGAAAGCGCCCCCTAATGATGGCTTGCAGTACCATCTTACCCCGTACCCCTCGCAGTGTGGCAAGCATGAGTCAGACAAGCAGAAAAAATAAATGATGAAGTGTTCCTCATCTACTCAAGGACGAAGGACACATCCGGCCCAAGAGCCAGAAGGACCAGGCGGCCCCGGTGGTGCGAGCAGACCTGGTAGACTCCAACAGACGCACCCACAGTGCCAAAAAACTTTCACTTACACTGCAGGCCACACCACATAGGGTCACCTCAAAAATACCCGCTCCCCTCCGCCCCCACCTGGGCCAACATCTGGCAGAAGGTGACTCCCGCAGACGGAGAGTGACGGAGGCGCAGAGCTGAGGAAGAGGAGGAGGAGCATGGAGAAAGGAGCGGCTGGGATGCTAATGGCTTCCTGACGTTAATCGCTTCCTAAAGTAAACATTCCCGGGCTGCACGCGCCAGTGGAAAGAAATCTCACACGAGGCGCCTTGACTCCGCGGGCCGAGGCAGCGGCTCCAGCGCTGGCTGGACGAGGTGACATCATGACCCACTTTCCTCTGGAGAGCGTGTCATGGCTGAGGGCCACATCTCCGGCCCATCTCTGACAGGGTCCTTTGGCAGGGCAGGGGATGTCTACAGCACAAGCCCGGCCCAGACCCAAACCCAAACCCCAGACCACTCCAATGCCTTTGGCAAGCTCTCCCCAAAGGCCTGCTGGGTAACCAGACCCAGGGAGCCAGAAAGAAGCATGAGGGTGTTTTTTCCTACTAACGCAGGACGCCTCCCAGAGCCTGGCACTGTTTACCTACTGCACTCAGAGCCTCGCACTTAACAACAAACAAGCATAGTCTGGAGAGCTGCGCTTAATGCACGCAGCCTCTAGAGGGCGCCACTTGGGAGAGCACAATATAACCCAAGACTAAATACATACCAGTTGTGCAGTAAATGGCAGAACAGAGAACAACCCTGCATGAAAACACCCGAGTTACGTCACCACATCCTATATTCGCGTACAGCATACACTGGAAGACTAGGGCTCAGTCCAGTCTTCAAAACCTCCTGCTACCTCAAGGGGGCAGTAGAGTACACTTGCCTAAAACACAAAGTCTGTTTGTGGAGTCTGTCATGTACCACTCCTCAATGCAACTAGGGTTTTAAGTCTAGTTTATCTTGAATAGCATTTACCCTATTATATTATATTCAGTCACCTATTTTCATCCAGAGCAACCTAAGAAAGGTACAACAGCAACATCGCACAGCAACATCATCGTGTGATTTACATGTAGACCTGTGTACACAGCATTAAACTACAGCAACGCCCATGCAGCATGCCAGGGGACAGCAGGAGACCCTGCTCTGCCACCTGACGGCTCACGCCAGTTTGCGTTTAATATAAATGCTACTTCACAGCCAGCACCTAAGTGGCTAAACGTTTCGATCCATGCAACTGGAGTCACTGTTGGACCAGAAATCCCATGGTTACGAGGTAGGCGTTTGCACCCCCCCCCCCACCATGACGAGGGGCAGGGGCATGGGGGTATCCAAGGCAGTAAAACAGAAAGGCCGGTGCAGTAAGCGCAAACACACATCTATTAATAGGGGCTGTATTAGGGCACTGAGAAGGAATCTGGGACTCCAACAGCGTTTATTACATATTAATCCTCTTGGTTTTATGAGCCCGGGAATTTTGACCGGCACAATGCCGCTGGCAGCCTGGGCCAGTTTTCCAGTCCGCGGGACAAAAGTCTTTCGCAGGTTATTGGTAACGGCCAGCAACCCCAGCTATACACTCGCCCTCCCTCTCCTGAATCAGCCAAAGACAATGCAGACTATATCCCTACGTAAACATATCCGCCGTGGTTAAGCCATAAACACACGCTTGTCTTTGTCCTGGAAAACACAAATCCGTTCTCCTCATTCAGGAAAGAGAAACAAACAAAGAGCACGCCCTTGCGTACAGACGGCCGCAGAAGAACATCCATGACTGGAGATGCCGTCTTGTTCACCTCTGACTCCCCATCCATCGGCCCCCACCCAAACACACCTCCACCTCTCCCGTTTCAGTGACTGAGTGATGGGATGCTGCGCCATGCCAGGTTTCACGCCACAGGCTCTACGCGAGTTCTTCAGGGGTGGCGATCTGCTGCCAACTACTGCCAGAGCTAAGATCATGAATATTCAGAGTCTCACACGCACACACAGGAGCTTAAAACTCCAATATCTAGAGCAGTGTTTCCCATCCTGGTCTTCGGGGAACTACAAATGGTCCATTTGCGCTCAATGCAAGACAATCTACATTTTTGCTCCCGCACCGGCTCAGGTAGGGAGTTGGGACGGAGCAAAAACATAGACTGTCCGTGGGTGCTTGAGAACTGGGCTGGGAAACACTGATCTAGGGATGTGAGAAAGTAGCCCCCCATTCCTCATTCCAAAATCAGCCCCTCCAGTATCACACACCTCCCTGCTTAGCCATTCGCAGGAATTTGCACAAATATAAGCACATTGAGGGCTAACAATAGGGCTGGGTGATGCATCAATAAAATATCGTATCGTGATCATAAACATTCATACAGTCACCAGCTTGAATATCATGAATATTCTGATATAACCTAATTTTTTTTCTATTTTTACATGAATCCATGAAGGCAGTTGGAATAATTCATTATTATACCTGGTCACATGCTCCATAACTTGCAAAACAATTGGTTCATCATCATCAGAAAAATTCAAAACCACCAGTCATATTCTATATATGAATTCTGCTAGAATATTGTGATAAATATTGATATTCTGAGAAATCTCTGAAAACATTGTGATAGTGTTAGGGCGTATCCCTCAGCCATAGTCAAAAGCTTTTCCTGGAGGTTACAGCGATGCAGTCCTAGCAACAAAACGTACTGTCAGCATTTTTAGTGTCACACTCTACGACAAAAATGTGTATTTTTGTATGATCTATTTAGGAAAAAAAATACAGATTTCTGTTTTGCAGTCCATTCAATTTGTTGCATTCTTTCCCAAGTTCTGAATCTGTTTCAGGGCAATTCCAAGAGAGATTTAAGCAACAAAAAAAATGGAGAATTGAAATAAAGAAATAATTACATGGTGAAAATTACAGCTATTGTTTGATATGAAAAAAAATTCATCATGATAAAATATTTTGCGATATCGCCCCGCCCTAGCGAAGCGGTTCAATTTGAATTTGCCTCAGCACACAGCCGTAAAAACCAACCAGTCACTCTCGTCGGCCCGGAACCCAAACTGTCGGAACGGACTTCATTAACATGACGGAGCAGAGTAATAAGTCTTCCACCAGTAGGGTTAAATGCGGCAGAGGGGGAGTCACTTGGCTTAAGTAAAGTGGTCCAATTCACAGCCGTCTTTGTGGGGTCAGCCGGCTTGAGCATGACTTAATAACATGGCCCGGGCAGAAAGTAAGGGGACGTCATTACAGGGATGGATGCCTGGCTGGGACCGGAGCTCAGAAATTACCGGATCGGTGACACTATCCACGCGAACTTCAGGATGGACGGACGGACGGACGGAGACAGACAGAGCTTCATAGGAGAACCTAAATCCTAACTGCTGTCATAACCCTGGAATCCCACACCGGCCTGCATGCCCACCCTCAAAAAAAGCTCCCATCCCAGCAGAGGTTATGCAGCCAAATACCAACACTACCAAAATGGATTCCTGCTGCTGGTTACCATGGTATCCAGTAAACGGATGGCCTGTTTAATGTCAAATGTTTATTACCCGTGCTCGGAGGTAGTACGGCAGGTCCCGTTACCAGAAGGCGGGGGCAGGGAGAAACAGTGAGGTCATAAAGGGGGAGGGGGGCGGAGTCCTGTACCGTACCTCACTCTCTCCGCACTCTAAGGGGGAGTCTCCGTGGATGGCCATCTGGTACTGTGCATATAGCGCCGCCGACTGGTCGTAGGACGCAATGAACTGTGAATCCTCAAAACTGACAGGCACTAGCCTCACCTTCGGGGAGGGGTGGAGAGGAGTGATAAGATGGAGGATTGAGGTGATGAGGGGGAAAGGGATGAACAGCAGGGGTGGAAAGGTAATGGGGGGGGGGGGGAAATCCAGGCTTGATTACTGACATCATCCAGCTGTACAGACATACAAACTAACATGGCAAAGAAAAGGAATAAGGAACTTGAAAGTGAGGCTAGTGCACAGGTTTGGACCTAGGAGTACTTAACTAGCTAACTGGCTAATGCTACCTCCTCCCAGCCCGACAGACAGAGGGTGTTTATCAATATGCGTACTTGGTAGTACTCATTTGACACCATCTTCCAATGTCGAAGTACAGCTTCAAGACCAGAACAGGGGACAGTAAAAATGCCTGGATGTTGTTCTTAATCCATCCCAGATACTAAGGATGCATCAGATGCATGCTCACCAACGAACACAATCCCACAATGCACTGTGTTCCATGTTTCTTTGGAGGCTTGTCAGCAGGACCGCTCTCGCCAAGAACACAAGTATCTTTGCGTTTGTGGTAATGAGAAACGCCCAGAGAGACAGAGAGGGAGCGATGCAGAAAGACAGCTCAGAGCAACAGTACAAGGTAGCCCTCCCAAACACACACGGATGGTGCCACAGGAAGCACAGGTGCTGCTCTTCCTCTTTCATGTTGGTCCCAGGTCAGCAGCCCCCACAAAGAAAAGCGAATTCGACACACATGTCCTGCAAGAGCACCCGACCTGACCTGGGCATTGCACTGCATCCAACGCTGCGCGCTTACGCAAGGCAGGTTTCCATGGCGATGGGGACCGTTTACACCCAGCCTGTTTCACCCCCCCCTCCAACTCTGACAGCCTAGTCCACAGGCTGGGTCCATCAGCATCCTCATACTTCCACCTCAAAACGACAACGAGCTCTAGAGTCCAAATCGACATAAGAGCTATAAAAGCGCTTCACGGGAGAAACTTCCAGAACGATGTTTTTGATGAAGAAAAAAAAAAGTAACAAGAGAACTCAGAAGTTCTAGAACAATGCTTGATTGTAGGCCTGGACGATATGGCAAAAATTTATATCACGATATATTTCTTAATTTTGGTCGATACGATATAATTCCGATATCGATATGGGTAATATTAAAAAGCCTCAGGAAAAAACTGCCGAGGACACGCACAATGGTTGTCTGCAAACTGAATTTGCAAAGTCTATAATACCTCCAGGCTCCTCCTATTAAAATTATATAATTTTTTTTTTAAATAAAAACAGTACAAAAAAAAAAAGGTTCACTTTTTTTTTGTATTTAGCCTTTACAAACAAGAAATGTGAAATAAACTATCAAATAAATAAAACTCTCAGACTCAGCTTATTAACAATAATATATTTCCATTTAAACTAGAACAGGCTGATTATTCATATACAGTCGAACCCGGTTATGTCGCCGGCCTAGGGGGTTGCCAAAAAGCGTCGAGATAACCGATGATCGAGATAACCGAAAACCAATATGGCAGCAATATATTAGCATGTGCTTGAAATGTATTTATGTGCGTTAATAACTGAGAATGTACATACATGGGTTTTTGGCATTGCCGCGATTTGTTTTACGCGATCGGCATGCTATAAATATGTACATACATCGGGGCCGGTTCTAGACATGCATATATGAGGGGGCAGACAGAAATGTGAAGGGGGCACATGGTGGCGACAAAGGCGGGAAAGGGGTGGGGTGGTGCTCTGGATAACTGTTTTTGTCATGTAATTGGTTTGCACTTTGTCAGGCCTCTGCCCTAAGACCTGTCCAACTTGGGTGTCCCACCTGAAGGCTAAGCTTCTGCTGGTGTAGCTCTTAGGGTCACTGAGGCACGCAAAGCCCCTGACCACAGTAAGGTGGCAATCCCTCAGGGGGAAAACTGAAAAGTAAAACAAAAAATAAAATAAAATATTCCTCATCAGATTAAAAACAAGACATTTACCTTAATTGGATGGCCTATATCAAACATATTTGAACCCAACAAAACACTTTTCACTATTGCCAATATTACCAAAACTAAAAAGGGTAGGCTAAGTTATGAAAAAGAAAAAATCAATTCACCGAGTCTTGAAATATAAAACTGAAAAATAGGATCGGTCAGGGTTCATTTCACTACATGTTGTACTTGTTATAACTATGTATGTGACGAATAAAGAATCTTGAAATCACAACGAACAAGTCGCTCAATGAGAATGAATGACGTAACCGACTGGCTAAGCTGCTTCTAGCGCCAAGGTGGTTCAAATGGTACGATCCACACTAGGGGTGTCTAAAATCGTTTTACATAAAATTTTCCTACAAGGTGAGGTTCTTTCTTAAAAAAAAAAAAAACAAGAAAAATGTTAATACCCCCCCCCCCCAAACTGCTATTTTTGTCTATTTGGGGGGGGTCTTGATCGGGGGGTACTGGGGGGTACAGTACCCCCCGATCAAGACCCCCCCCAAACAGACAAAAATAATTCGAACCATGATCTCACTAATCACTATGATTTTGACGAGAGAGATTGCTGTTTCCTCCAAACCTTCCGCAATCGCGCAGCTCATTTCGCTTTGCCCTGCCTACTGAGAAACTGGCTCATTTGCATACTAACAGTGATTGGATGTTTAGCTGGGGGGAGGGTGAGTGGGGGATCTGCCGAGTGCTGCGTGAGCCCGCGCACAAACAGAACGCGGAGGGAAAGAGCGAACAAGAAGTGAAACTTATCATCTCGTTTGTGCCTTTTTCAGTGGATTTTTCAGCTACTGTAGTAAATCTTGTCCATATTCAGTTTGTGGGTAATTATTATTTTCTTCCTCAACTTCTAAAAGTTTGATTTAAGGGGGCAGGACGTTTGCTTAAGGGGGCGTTGCCCCAGCGTAGAGCCGGCCCCGACATACATGTTGGCTAACAAAAGGCATACCACCAACTAACAGCAGAGATTTACCAGTATACAATAAAAACCACCGTCGTTTCTTGATACAAACCTTTAATTATATTCTCCAACATTGAAAACACAAAGATCGCTCACAAAATCACAAAAAACCTGCGGGGTGTACTGTAGTTTGTTTTCACAAAAAGCTAACCAGTGTCAAAATTAAATTCACGAGTCATTTCCCTCTGACGCAGCTCTGAAAAGTATCATACACGTGGTTACTATGGTTTCTTTACAAAGTCTAAAATGCTTTGTTGCTTTTGCTTTTAACAGTCTGCTTAAACAAATGCTTCAATATTATTTATGCTGTCTAAAAAAGTTTTACCTGGATCACGTTTCACAGCTGCGTTGTTCAGCAAATTACCATGCAAATGCGATTTGAATACGCGCTGTTTAGCACTTGTGATACATGTAAATGTATATCGAAATATCGGAAATGTGTTTAAAAATCGTATCACCGTTATCGAAAAAAAAAATATCGCGATATATATTGATATCGAATTATTGTCCAGCCCTACTTGATTGTCTATTCAATCTAAACACTGCTTTTTTTCCTCCAGTACACGCCCCCCCCCCCCGCTGCCCCAACACCCCCCACCCCCCACCTGCCCCTGACCTGTGTCTCAGAGGGTTTGTCGGGGGGGTCCTTGTGCACAGCCATCTGGTAGAGCTTGTACACCTGGTAGGACGCGTCGAAAGTGTCTTTGAACTGGAGGCTGGGAGGGCTGGAGCGCACTAGCCTCACCTTCAGAGCGTACAGGCAGGGAGGGGATTAGTGGAGGGGGGGGGGGGGGGGTTGTCTCACATGTATGTTTAAAAGAAAGAAAGAAAATAAATAAATAAAAATAAAGACTCTTCAAATGCAGCATTCCACAAACCTGAGGAAAACAGTTAATTTCATTATTGCTTCTTTGCTGGGACACAGAAGACACAGAGCAGACTTCACACTATTAGAGACAGGCAGCATCCAGTAAAAGGCAACAAAGGGACGTCAGCATCAGTCTGCTGCCATGACAACGCAGTCAGCTGACACACTCTGCCAGTAAAATACGCTGAAAGGACAAACTCCTTTTCGTTTATAACAGATTATAATGTGGAACAATTAAATTCCAGCACACGCCACTTATTTTCATTTCTACATGCGTTTTGAATTTTGAAGTTCTTAGAAATCTGAGGCGAACTGAACTGGTACAGGTGAGCAGCAGGAGTCCCCTGACCCCAGAAACCTGGTGGGACGCTGGTGCGAGGGGCGGGGGGCTGGGGATTAATAAGTGGACTGCATTTACGTGAGCTCTCGCATCTCCTGAACTTGCGTCCAAAGAAAGCTCATAAACTTAAAGCTGAATTGGGAGCCAGAACTCTACTGTAACAATATTGTTTCACATACTGGGGAGCTGAAATCGGTGCCATTTCATACTCCAGCAGCCCCCGCCTCATGCTAGCTGGAATTTATCACATACTTATATGCCAGTCCAGTGGAAAATAAGACACTAAAACAACTTTAAGTAAACATCCATAAAGAGGGCAAAATTACACAATCGGGTCTGAGAAGGAGTTCAGCTCTCACTAAGATTTTTAGTTCTTTAAGGGCTCTTGAAATAGAGGTGTTTTTTATCGAAGGGGGACAGACAGAAGAACAGAACATACATTTAACTGGAAAGTGGACAGAAGCAGTGAGAAATCCAGGAAGGGGCCCTGCAGGACTGAGTGAAAATGTGTGGCCACACTGCCCCCTGGTTCATTGCAGCACTCATAGCACAAGAACACTACAGTAATGATGTTACTCTGAAGACCCAGTTTTGTTTGTTGGAATCAGACTTAAACTAATCAACCCAATCCAGCAATTTGTAAATCTGACCAACGAGCTTCCAACATCATCGTGAAATTGATTGTGTTAAATGTCATGACAAGCTGTAATATACAAATTAATGCAAAAAAATATTTTACTGAGCAAGGTGCTGTGCCTCAAGGGATATCAGCAGGGGCAGAGGAGGGATAGTCAGCAGCTGAAGAAAGCGTCTCATGCTTATGACATCACAGGTTTGACTTCCCTGTTGTTTGATAAGGTAATGCAGTTAACAGCAGGCCAGTCAGGCAATAAAAATCAAACAAAAAGGGTCACAAACTTCAGCAAGGACGCCTCCTTCATCTGGCATCACAGCACCAAACGGGATGAGGCTCACTCACCTCCAGCCTGTGTGCGGATTCAGTGAGAGAATCAGAAAAGAAGTCTTCCAGAGATTTCCCCTGGGGAGGCGGGAGGGGAGCTGACTTGAGGACGGGGCTTGTCGAGGCAGCCCCCCCTCCATGCTGCTTCTGCAGCCGCCTCTCTTTCCGAAGGTCTTTGGCCTTGCGACAGGGGGGTCGGTTAGGATCTGCGCCCATACCTGAGGGAGATCCACACTGATTAGTCCACCCATTCACCAGCCGTTCATCCTGGTTAGGGTCACGGGACAGATTATCCTTGTTAAAAATAGCATGAATGCATACATGCATGGGTATACAAAGTGTGCGTGTATATTAAATGCAGTAAGTGCTTCACATTTGCGAGGGTTCCCTGCAAACATGAAAATTTGCAAATACTTGAACCTCCTAAGTGCAACCTATAACAGTCTGCTAGCCTGAACAATAACACTAAAAGTCTATTACCAAATTCTAAACAAACAGAACTGTACTGTATACTTCGCATATCGAATTATTTTGGTAATAGTATCACCAACCATCTAATTCAGGCACCTCTTGGTCTACAAAGTTACTACCATACAAAGTGGGAGCACTACAAAACTAATGGCACAGAAAAGTTTGTTATTGAGAGAAATGTGAGATTCTACCATTAAAGATATAAAATGTACTTATACTAAGAAATATTATGTATTTCTAATATTAATATATGATCGTGTGACCCAAATCATTTACTGCACTGTTTTTGGCTTACAAAGTATCTACAATCTGTGAGCAAGCTGCAAAAATATTCCCGTTTAACTGTTCCCAGCCAACTCGAGAGAGAGAGACAAACACAAACACACAAACACAAACACAGCGATCTGGGGAATTTTGAGGCCAAGTCAATACCTTAAACTTTTTCAGGCACCATTCCTAAACATTTTTTTTTTGGTCTGCAACAATGTTAAAGTAGGTGGTTCGTGTCAAAGTAACATCCACATGAATGCCAGGACCCAAGGTTTCCCAGCAGAACATTGGCCAGAGCGTCACACTCCCTCCGTTTCTTTGCCTTCTTCCCATAGTGCATCCTGCCTCCATCTCTTCCCGAGGTAAATGGTGCACATGCACCTGGCTGTCCACATGATGTAACAGACCACATAAAACTCATAAGACCAGGCCACCTTCCTCCGTTACTTCATGGTCCAGTTCTGACACTCATGTGCCCACTGTAGGTGCTTTTGGTGGTGGGGAGGGAAACACTGACTGGTCTGCGAATTAGGTCTGATCAATTTGTGTGTGTGTGTGTGTGTGTGTGTGTCTGTACACGTGTGTATTTATATATAATTATAAATACGCACATACATTAATATATAAATAATACACACACAGCCCCAAATTATCATTATTTGTTATATATAATGTAAATAAACAAAGAAACACAGACAGGTAACTGCTGACTGATACTCATCCACATGGTGGCGATATGACCCAGAGTATGGTGTAAAGGGGCTTTTTATGCCAGCAACTGGGTAGTAAAGATCTCGCTTCCCATTACATGCAACCTTACCAAACCAGCTGTGGAAAAAATGGCCGTCAGACAAAGACCAGCAGAGAGAGAGTGAGAGGTCAAGGGCAGAGACAGCAGTCCAGCCCCCTGAGAGGTGGAGGCGGGAAGGCAGTGTTGGCCTGCAGAAGCCTGAGGAGCTGCGCTGAGTAGCACAGGTGACTGGCCGGGGTTCAGCTTGAAGAGGAACTACGCTGCTGTTTTCTGTCATCAGACAGAGGCAGAGGGCTGGCAGGATCAGGGGGAGGCGGGATCAGGGGGAGGGGGGAGGCGGCAGGATTGTGTCTGAGCCAGGAGTCCCACCCCTCTCAACCCCCACCTTTAGCTCCTCACCCCACCTTAACACTCTTCAGCGTCAGTCCCTGAAGTTTCCGGAAAGCAAGTATATACACAGCCTGCGAGTGGCACCGGGTCGTGAGGCATGGGTCCAAGGCGCGGCGCCATTCCAACTTCCTGGCCCGTTTCAGGATTCCTGGAACGAGCCGCCGGCAGCCCCCCTCCCCCCGACCCCCCAGGTCTATCCTGTCTTCAATCTCCATCACGCTCCAAGCACTGGCTGTTTTTTTAATACTGTCACACCAGGAGGAAGGGCAGATAAAACCTGACAGGTTCTTTCCTGTGAGCAAAGCTCAGCTCCACCCACTCTGGCAGTAAACACCTCATAAACCACCCACTCTGCCATTTGGGGGGGGGGGGGGGGGGACTGGGCTGCATAGGAGGCTCTACACCCAATCCTCGTCAGTGGACCCCCCCTCCCCTTTTTCCATTAAACAGCCAAAATGATCGCAGGTGACCTGGAACCTTCACCAGGACTGGCCTTCAAATGACAGCCAAACTGTCACAACTACATCTATAACGGCAATATAAGTGACCGGCGGACAGCAAACAGCAGCCTCTTCATTTCAGTGACAGTCCCCCCCCCCCCTCCAAGGCTACATCCGCAGGGGCGAAACGGGACCCGGCAGCCAGTCGGCCCGGAAAAAGCTCCTCAGAGGAACGGAAGCTGGTTACACACTTAGCCGCCTTTTGGAAGCGGTGATACTGAGGTGGATGGGTGTGTGTGTGTGTGTGTGTGTCAACACCCTCCACCTGTTAGGAATAATAAACCACACTACACCCTCAAGTGCAGGAACACACTTGCAGAAAAGAATGAATTTTTTTTTAAAGCATGCGCATCACCAAACGTTCGCTCTGTTCTGGGGAGGCAGCCGGTTTCTCTTATGGCCAAGTTTTCCGCCTCCCACATGAATTACAAAGGAGGATCTCAGCCTAAAGTGCATTTAATGATTTTAATTTGATTTATTACACATATCTGCACACTTTAAGCCAGTCTAACCTTTATCATCACTAGCTGTTCCCCTCATAGAGTCACAGCTATACTTGAAAACAATTTGCTTCTATAAAACCTTTGTGCATTAACATCCAAAAAAAAACAAAGAAAAGAAAAAAAAGTCATGTCAGTTTGTATTGATTTGTTTAAATACGCCAAACAGAGTTGGTAAGGTGACTTTTCCAGTGGGAAATGACAGGGCTGGTGAGGAACACGCATTAACAGAGGTTTCCATCATCTTGATTTTTAGGTGACTGCTGCCCCCTGCTGTACTTCCGAGGTAATAAATGGAAACAAAATAAATCAACATTCCAGCTTTTCCAGTACAGGGTTGTAATACTCATGTACTACATAAAATGCCCCTTAATTACTGAAATATTGCTACTGATCCTGATTCTCTGCTTCTACCTGAACATCAAGATGGATTTTTTTGAGCTTCTGAAGGTCCAGGCTGACTGGATACTTCTATAAACCACCAGAGCCATGACCAGGTTAGTGGTTAAGGTGAGACAAGCCTGGGCAGCTGAAGGTTTGAGCCCAGTCCTGTGATTTTGGCTATTTATTTATTTATTTATTTATTTTAACCATAGGTCCTTACCGGGTTTGGGGGTGGCTGACAAAGTCAGGCCAGGTGCTACGGACGGAGGCTCCTGGGGTGCCGTTTCAGGCTCTGCTCTCTTGGGGGCCTCCTCCTCCTCCTTCCCAGAGGTGCCCACGATGACTGGGATTTTTGCATCTGTGCGGTTCATACTGGGGCCAGCAGGGGGCACTGCCTCCCCACAGTGCGAGTCCATGGGCTCACCTACAGAAGACACACACTTATCACTGTATGCCGTCTCAACCAACCTCGGAAAAGTTATTCCGAAACAAAACACCTTAGACATGATAACATATAAAATGAATAACCAGCAGTGAATGCATAGCTTAGTTCAAATGAGAATCCTGCATATCCAAAGTGAACTAACGGCCAGATCGTTCTAAATAGTTTGTGCCGCGCAAAACCTCATTTGACGTCAAACTAGTACTGGGATCGGATTGGGTAGAATTTACTAAAGATGTGCAGCGGAGAGTTAGTAGTGAAAAAGTGTTGACAGTTAATTATGCGATTGGCTGTATTGCACATGCATTTGCAGAAGTTTAATTTCAAAGCGTTCAAATAAATCACGTAATGTAATTCACTAAAGTTTGCGGTAAGCAGTTTTCTGCAAATTGTGCCATTATTTAACACCAAAAAAAGCAGGTCTTACAGTATTTTGCGCTTGATATGGCTGCGATAGTTGCTGCTAGGAGGAGATGGCAGAGTCTACACGAGTGTCCACCTAAGCTTGGTGCTGGGTGGTATGACCAAAGATTTGTTTCACAGTATAGGATTTAGGCAGTTGCAAGGTAAGGGTGAACTTTACCAAGCAGCAAGTGTTTACATCAGTGTCTCCCAACCCAGTCCTCGGGGAACCCCGGACAGTCCACGTTTTTGCTTCCTCTCAGCTCCCAGTGCACCTTTACCAGGTATTCTGTGTTCCTGATTGGCTGGGAGCTGGGAGGGAGCAAAAACGTGGACAGACCAGGGTTCCCCCGAGGACTGGGTTGGGAAACACTGGTTAACATCAATAAAATGTTTGCGGATGTTTTTAAATATGTGTTACTTTGACAAAATCATTTATACCGCACAGGACATTAAAACCAGTATACCAGATGAACCATTATACTGCCCAGCACTTCCAGCTTATATTTTGTTTGTCATATAGGTACAAGCAGCATCTGTGTTGTTTGTAGATTACCCGGACCCTCCTCAGATGTGCTCGTCTGCGACCGTAATTTGAACTAAATTTACCCTGCTTAGTAAATCTGGCCGTAAGCATTTATCCCTAAGACGATGCCATAATTGTTCAAAGGCTGACAGCTAACTGCACTACAGCCAAGCCGATCAACAGAGCAGGTGCAAGAGACATATTTTTAAGGCTGAAAATCACAGGTATTTTCTGCACGTTGGTTATCATCAGGTGCCAACGCCCAGTACAGGTGGCTCACTTACAAACCATCTTTTGACAATCAGCTCCTCGATACTTTCACATCACATTATGTTTTGTGCAGGTATCACCCCCATTGTGTCTTCTGTTACTCTGTATTGTTCACCTGCAAAGCTCTGTGATCCATTCTCTTTCTTTAGGTTATTTGCCTGGTTATGTAGAGCCAATCTTTCAACATAAAAAAACCCTCCATTTAAACTACATTATCGGTTATGCTTTTCTCATTTGGTGAACCTTCCCCCCAGCCATCAGGAGTGTGCGTCACACACTGCTACCTTACCATGTTTCCCCCCCCGAGTCACCATGCACCTGCAGACCGGGTCTGTGACGTGCACAGCGGTCACCCAGCTATAGGCCTGCGTCACACTCCACCCTCTCACTATCTCCACCTCCGAAATTCACTTCCTACACCTTTTTAGTCAATACGGATTATGGGCCTTTCTGTCCCTGAAACAGTTTATTCCCCTTTTAGTGTGAAAAACAAACAGTAACTTACTAAAAAAAAAAGACATTTGTCTTACTTCCTCCATCTTATTTCATAATTTTCCAAAAACCAGTTGGTACAAACAGTGGAGCACTGATGTGTTTCCCCCCCCCCCTCTTTTCTGGGGGAGGAGACAAACATGTTGGCAATGTGGAAATTTTAACCAGTACTGATAACCAGGTAACTTGATTAAGTTTAAATATTGCCACATAACATCAGCCAAAACTGATACGCCAGACCAATACCAATATCTTGATTTTTTAATGAATATCAGCTGACCAGATATGACCACTGATACATTGTGCATCTTATCCTACACAGACACATATACACAAACTCACCATCACAAGGTCCTTCTGGCATCACCCCGCCGGACAGGAACTTGGTCATTTTCTTAAGGATCTTCTTCTGAGTTTTAGACGGCTGGAAGTTTAAGGCATGGCACCTGCACAGACACGGCATCACACAAGCTCAATTCAAATCTGAACAGCTGCGTCACAACTGGCTGAACGTAGCCCAAAACTATTAGAAGAGGACATTAGCACATTATGACAGGATACACATGTAACTGCCAGGCCACAAAGGAGGAGAACAGCAGGACAGACAACAGGTGACACAAACAAGGGCTGGTCAAATGTAGTTAAAACGGAGAAAACCCAGGAGCAGCTGGTCCACTTACCTCATTAAGGTCTGACAAAATGGGAAGCAGACATGTGGCCTGTGCTTCAAATGCAGGGCTGACAGCCTGAGATCAGGGCCAGGTTTACCCCACAGGCCAGGAGAATCAGCACATCTTTGGAGATGCTTAGACTCTGACGCGTACTGGGCTGTGTTCCCACAAACCTCAACTGAAGTAGTTACCAGGAATGTCCCAATGCACTTTTTTGGTACCCAGATCCGATCAATTCAATATTTATATACGCAGATTCCAAGTCCTGATCCAATCTTTTAAAATACTGTGTGTGTGTGTGTGTGTGTGTGTGTGTGTGTATGTGTGTGTATATATATACACAATCTTTTAAAATATTTAAAATACTGTGTGTGTGTGTGTACGTACACACACACACACACACACACACACACACACACACAGTAGATGTTGCTGCATTTTAAGTCTGAGTAAGCCTTGTGATTTCGCAGTATTCTACCTTCCTATGTTTCTGCAAGTGCCCCATTAGATTCAGTGTATTAACCAACTCGCTGTTACTACTGTACCTTCTCATGAAAGGATGACATTGCAAACATTGCTGGTAGCAGACAGGCTATTCTGAGGTTCTGATACAAAGAATTTCCACATGGCTGACACTGATAGTTTATAGTATCAAGCCATGTGCTGAACAGTTGAAAGTTTTTTTTTCCTTCTGCTTGGAAACTCCGTCATAGGTTTGCCAGTGCCGTGAATCCTACACAGCGACCTGACACGCATCTCCCCAGAAATGTAATCCTGTGTTCGATTATCTCTCTCAGAGTCGGAATTCGGATAAAAATGTCATGAAAAACGTCACTTCCCGTCGGAAACACGGCTCCTTTCTGACGCTGATGTCGAACTACACGTCACAAAAGATGCAGATCGCAACAACTGTGATTGGTCAGCTTGGTAACATTGCACTTCCTCCTACGCAAATGTCTTGTTTGTTTCCAGCTGGGAGGATTTTTGTGTGGGACACTAAAGCTCACTAAAGCCCATTTTTGCCACGGCTGCAGCCATTTACGCTGTTAAAAAAACAGAATTGCATCTATTCACACTGTTAAAAATCACAGTTGCAGCCATTCATGCTAGGGCTACATGATACTGGAAATTTTCAGATATCGCAATGTGATTTTTTGCAATAAATACTGCGATATTTATAAGATGAAGGAGGTAAAAATTTATCACAAACCCATGAGTGATTTAAACAGCAAGGCTGAAAATGATTATGACTGGCTCGAACGGTTCATGCAAAAGCAGCGGCAGTCAATTTTGAATTGATTTTTTAACATATACTAGATAATCTTGAAATGGAACAATTTTCATTAAAACTAAAGAATGCTATGTTTTGTTTCCCGTAACAGAGTAAAAAGTTTTCGCAAAATTTAAACACACTGTGCTCAGCTAACTAAGCTTTTGGCGGTGTATTTGCACAGCAACACAGACACACCAGCACACAGGAACAAATGCTGGCAACAGTGTGGGCCACTTGAGTGTGAGAGTAATAATTCAGCCTTTATGTGTGACAGAACCTTATAATCTGCACAACTAATGTAAACTGGGCGGACACAGGAAATTAAATAGATCAGGCTTTGGTTCGGGCTGTGGTACCCAGTACCGATCAATTAAAAAAAAAAAAAAACCCTGATCAGCCCTGATTCTGATCTCCGATATTGGCTCAGGACATCACTGCTAGATGAGCTACACCAACCTATGCCTAACTTTTGAGAGAAAACATGTTGTATTGTGGGAACACACACACACACACACACACACACACACACACACACACACACACACACACACACACACACACACACACACCCACCCACCCACCAGGGAGTTGAAGGGTGATATCTGCACCCATTGAGGCACCACTGACATCCACAGAAAGAACTTACTTGATGGTGTACTGAGGACAGCAGGTTTTATTCATGGTCGGCTTGTAGACGTACTTCCCACTTCTGCGAAGAGGAGAAGAGAGATTCAGTGCTTATGGTGTTTAAGGATGTCTACAAGTGAACGGCCGAGAAAGAGACTCTTCAACTGCAGAGTGCATATTCACTCAAGACAGCAAGAAACCTCTGCAGAGAGAATGAGCGATGGAAGAAGTGTGCTGCAGGCAGAGCTTACCTCCTCCAGCCACGGTCAATCAGGTCCTGGTAGTCCTGCACTGTCATGCTATGAGCCCACATTCCTGACCGAAAGAGAGGGGAGATAGACTGACAGGCGTATTGGGACCTCCACCACCCCCACCCCCAATATACACAATATTCCCAGGAGTGAGACAGTCCCGCCCATTTCACTTTCCAAATAGTGAGCACAATCGTGTTGGGGTTGGTTCTCTAGGGGGTGGGGGGAAAAAAATCTATTTTATGATTAATTGCGATCCTGGTTTTGACGATTCAATATCAACTCACAAAACTCCAAGATCGACCTCATTATCTATTTAATCTAGTTATGCCTTTTCGCCATGACTTTGAAAATATTTCCACTGAATTTTACTTGTATTGGTCGTCTTATACAGGTGGCTTTACTTCTCTCTCACCTAAAGCAGGCAGGTTGTAATAATATTGCACAATCGCCTCACGCCGCCATCTTGGTGCATTGTCAGTCATGGTAGTGCCATACTCCAAGCACGTGAACGCAAACAAGTCAAGTCAAGTAGGGCTTTATTCTCAAACCAGTCATATTCAATACACTGCTTATGGTGATGCGACATAACATCATATAAAAAGTTGAACAAAACTGAAATAAAACCAAATGAGGTAAAGGCTAAACAGATATTATTGGATGTGACCTGTTGTCAGTTATGAGATTATGGTCCGTCTCTCATTTCAAACTTCATGGTAACATTGAAGCAACTGAAAGTGCCTAAACGTCTGCAGTAATATAATTTATTTCTAGCTGGGTACAAGAACTGCAGAGAGAAATGTGTGAACAGAATATTTTGGTGTATTCACGGGTAAGAACAGTAAATTTCATGTTTATTAAATACAGTTTCATTTTCATCATATAATGGAAGACAATTATGGTCCTTTCTTCTGCAAACTTAACGCTACAGGGCTGTGCCTTTTTCCGTTGTTACAACATATCACATTAGTGAATGTATCAAACATAAATTTAACAGAATCAAGATTGAATCCAATCAGGCACTTGTGAATCGAAATTGAATCGATTTGTGTGGTTAGAGCCAATTTCCAAGCGCTCTGCGCCGGAGGCCTGCTCACAGGCAGCTCATTTGGCAACCAGGGTTTCGTAAACATGACATGAAGTCCAACTCATGGGAGCGGGGGGGGTGGGGGGGGGGGGGTACTCCACTACAGACCTAACACTGCATCCCCCTCCCCCCATATCTCCCTCCCAAACCCACCCTTTCCCTCACATGTGCATCCCTCCCCCTTGCCAAGCCCCACGCCACCAGGGATTCCCCACAAGGACTGAAATCTGAGATTTTCATTTTTAAAAAGTTAATATTCCATATAAGGCATGGATCTCGGAACCATTTCAGAACGCTCCACATGAGAACCAAGCCAGCGACACAGAGGACAGACCGCTCTGTGTTTTAAGCGAGCACCAATGCTCGTAACCTCCCTTGGGTGACAGTCCCTGAGCGGCTCCACTAGCACTGCTGCACTCACCATGATGTTCCTCATAATAAAGCTGAACCTCAACCCAAAACAAACAAGGCAGGCCTTTAACAGCTAGGGGAAAGTCTATGTGTG
Organism: Paramormyrops kingsleyae; assembly: GCF_048594095.1. Taxonomy (NCBI): domain Eukaryota; kingdom Metazoa; phylum Chordata; class Actinopteri; order Osteoglossiformes; family Mormyridae; genus Paramormyrops; species Paramormyrops kingsleyae. The sequence continues at coordinate 15,016,582 of NC_132799.1, forward strand.
ACATCACTGGTGTCGCCATGACGCTTATTTACACAGGTACAGTTATCCAAAAGCACACCTGTCTTTAGACAAAAAGGGTGTCAATGCCACGGTGACAGACGACGGAAGCGGGTGTGTCAAAGCCTCCCCCCTCATGTCTGAGCCCATATTCCCCCACCTACAGCCAGGGAAAGCACAATATAGTATGGATGTAATGATTCTTCAAATTCAGGGTTCAGGTCAGACCTTGATTCTTGAGCCATGGTTCAGTTCATACCCGTTTCATTGAATTGGAAAATGGAAAACGATTATGGGGTTTATTAATCACCGACAATTTGGAACACTAAAGAGGGTTATCCATCTCGAGCTAGCCTAGCTCTTACCGCGTGCATGTTCACGTGATCCTGATTGGACCAAAATAGCTATATGACATGGTGCTGGAAGATAATAAAATAGGTGTAATGTGTAATATTTACAAAATACAGTTTGCTCTAACTTTAAAAAGAAAAAATGTGATTTACATGTGTTACTGTTCATTTTATAATAAAAAATGAGTTTTGTAACAGCAATCTAAGGACAGCTTAACAGGAAGTACCTGCAGCGGTTGCAGTGGCTTGGGGTTAGGGGACGTCAGAAGACGTCTTTCAAAAGGTCTGTAAAACACTGTTAAAATACCATGGTTAAAACAGTGCTATATACACTGCCTGGGACAAAAAAAATGCTGCGCACGTCAATATTTCATTGGACCACCTTCCATCAATGCATTGTTTCCATGTGCTTATGCAACCTCAACATGCTGATCTGCATTCATTTCATTCAGATCTTGAATTGATGATAGGTGAGCTGAACCACTCTGTAAAGTCTTCAGCACATCTCAAAGACTTCCAATGGGGTTAAGGTCAAGACTCTATGGTGGCCAATTCATGTGTGAAAACGATTCCTCATGCTCCCTGAACCACTCTGACAATTCAAGGCCGATGGATCTTGGCATTATCCTGGATTATGCCCATGACATTAGGAAAGAAAAATCCATTGATGGGATAAACTGGTCATTCAGTAGAATCAGGTTCTCAGCTGACTACTGTATTGCTGCATAACATTACTGAGTTGTAATAATACTCCATTCATTGGCTATTACAGTGGAAATTGCTTATAGTGATGACAGTTATAGTGATCAACTGCTTATACAGCTCAAAAAGCATGGACAGAATCATTCCTGTACAAATACTGTTTAAATAATTTGCTTATAGTAATAAAGTAATCCGCTTACAGTGTTCATTTTAGGTCTTTTAAACAACTTATGGAGAAAATTAAAACTACGGTGATTATTATTATTATTATTATTATTATTATTATTAAAACTTTCATTGTCCTGCTTTGCCTTGCGGTAATCAGTCTGCTTCTAGCTAGCTACCAGAGGATAATGCGGCATCCACAGAAAACATGACGTTTGACAAATATAGACTCAAAGCTTACAATAAACCGCCAAAAAATGAGTCACAGATGCAGCAGCGAAGCTACACTAAGTGCTTTGATACAATGTAACACTGAAAAAATGCGTTGTATAAATAAGACTGAATTGAATATTTCTGTATATTACTGCACTATTACAGTGTATTTGAATTATAGAGTTCATTTATTTAATTTGTTCAGTACTAATTTGAAAAGCATTACTGTACTGTATTTTGAAATCATCAATAAAATTAATAGTGACACTGTTTTATGACCTTATATTCAGCTGGGACATTTATGTCCCCCCCCCCTCCCCCCTTTTGGTAACATCTCACCGACTGGCTCGTTTTTAACGTCACACAACTTCTCCAGCTTTAGAGAAGTTTTTAGCAAAAAATGGAATAGCCAGATTCACAAAGATCGGAAAAATGGGGAGCACAAGGCCTAAGGACATAGCTGACAACAGCTGGCGAATAATTCCTGAAATGCAGCCATTTTGGACATTAAGATCAACAGCTGGTAATAAGTAGAGGCTTCAACACCACACAAACATTTTATTTAATAAAGTGAATATGGCAGAATTCATTTCCATAAGCTAGTATCAGCATTCTTATTCATTTTTTCTGACCATATATCTGACACAAGCAAGCAACTGGATTGAATTTTAATTTCCTGGATGAATTCAATTAAAGTTTAAAAAGGATCTCCAGAAAAAGGGCACGAATATGGCAGGGCACGAATATGGCAGTGACCTCCAATGTCATTCACCTTTAAATCACAAGACGGCTAAGACACCCTGGTCCACCCTGTGTAAAATATCCAATACAGCCAACTTTCCTACTGTAAGGTCTTAAGCAGTGTCCAAATAGCTCTTGGTCCTTCTATGACAATTCGTTTGCTCTTCCGGTACTTAGCACTTGTCTGTGAAGTTGGCTCCTGGACAGCCGTATGTTTGCAAAGTATTATCTGCCTCACTTGTACGTCACGCTTGGACAAAACCTTCTGCCAAATAAATAAAAAGTTCATAAAAATTTAATGCTAGTAAGAACTTTGTCCAAAAAGGACTGTGCCGACAGGCACACAGCAGCGTGTGCACTGGGAAAAGGGAATCAGTCTTAAACAAAAACACTCCAGACAATATTAAGCATATGGTTGCCATCTTGAGATCAGAGCTAGGAAGCAGCTTTTTTAGTGTTCAACAGCCTTCATATCTGGCACCTGTACTACAAGGGGTGACAATGACTACGATGTAAGGACAACTACACTGAGTCAGCAGTTACAGGACAAGACGATGTGCGAATGCAGAGTGACATGCCGTGTGACTAGATGCGACATCTTTACTGCCATTTCCAAAAGATCTACATCTCTCTCGATCGCTCAGTGTCACCTATTAATGTCCATAATCCATATCAAGCACTGAGTAATGAAACTGAATTTGTTCCCCATAGAAAATACAACACTTCTACTCATTGATGTTGACAGTCAGAACTTTTAAAATAAGTAAATACCAATAGCGCTTTAACCAGGTGAAAACCAACAAAAATAAACAGAATAAAAACTAAACTTCAGATAAGTAGTGTTCAGTGAAGTACTCTTTCCACAAATAAAACTGAGTAGGCATCTATAAACCAAAATGGAAACATAAAAATATAATATTAATATCAAAATAATATATGTATGAATATCTATTGGTACACACGTAGATTGAGTACAACAATATTTACAGAATTAAAATCGTGCGTTTTCGACTACGACCGAATGGACCGGGGTTAGATAGACTCGACTGCGGCGTGCAAATATCTACAAATAGCAAGAATATTTTAAAGTTCAATTTCACAGGAAACGATTATGTTAGAAGCGGTCATCATAAACGCTGCATTTGAAAAATATTGGCGCATACTCGCTAACCGGCGGCCGGCTGGCTCCGCTACCCCCAGGCGCCCCCGGAGCTCCGGCCGCGGCTGAGCGGCCCAGAGCCGGCAGACCGGCCGGCCACGTACCGTGAGAAAAGTTGCCGACGTCGTTTTTACAATATCCGCACCGATAGCCTGCTTCTCCTCCGAAATACTCCACCACGGTGTACGACCCGCCGGCTGCCATCTCCGCCCCGTCTGATGCTTTAACCGGATTCCTTCTGAACTGGCCGTCAGTGTTTTAAAGCGAAAGCACCATAGAGGCCGATGTGGAAGAGGCGGATAATAAAGCGGGGGTGGAGATGAGCCTGCCTCCTCCTGTCCGTGCTACATACTGCATATGCAACTGGGAAGCAACACTAGAAAACAATGGGGATCCAGCAGCTAACAACAACACAATCATTAATTAATTCACAATATCTATTATTAATAATAACAATTATTTAGTAAAGCGAAGCAGCAGCAGCATTTTGACAGAGGATAAATACTACAGCACAGACAGTATATGTCAGTATGTCAAGAGCTATATAAGCAATTATGTGTTTTGAGGCGGATAGTTATTTCAAAGATACTGTCTGCCAAAGACATGCAACATCGGAGATTGTAAATTACATGCACCTGCGACTATATACGTAACAGGCTGATATTTTGTCATGTGCTGACATGGTGACTGCTTTACAGCTTCTCTAACTAATATTATCTACTGTAGCAGCAACATACCGTGTTTAAACTTCTGAGTTTGGCGGTTCGTGGAAACGTTACAGTCGCTGTAATGGTGTGTGAGGAAGCACGCTGACCGGCGACATCAGCCGGCTTTTCCGGGGTTTGGCGGGATCCACTTACCGTAAGACACTTTTCCCCGGGGATGGCCGCAGTAGCCACAGCTGTGTCCCGACTTCACGCCTTTGATCTCCACGATCGACTGCATTTTGTTCGGCGAAGGGACACCCATATATCAAAGCACGATGACTTATATGGCGGATGCCGTTTTGTTTAAAGGCGGTAGGTGTTGTAGTACAATGAAAATCACCGTGCATGTCGGAGTTGCATCCAAAAGCAAAGGCTCCATTTGACTGCTGCTTATATGTGTATTACAATTGTGGAACAGGGCTACTTCGGTACAAATTAAAATGAATTTCGATAAAAGCTGCAATGTCAATACAGATTTGGTAACTTCGAATATCAGCTAGTTTAACTAGAAATGGCATATTTTCTGGAACTTTCTTTCAAAATTAAAATTAAATTTAGTGATATACAGCCCGCTAATCTAAAGTGAAACCAAATGTTCCAGATGCCACAATTCGTGACTGCAATAGGTAACACCATATCTCTGGATGTTTCCGGGTAACTTATATGCGTTCCGCCTACTACGGAGAATGCAATGGGGACATTTTTGGCAAATGAAGAAAATGTATTTTGCAGCCTTTGCTACGATTTTTTCAAGCTTGTGATATTTAACACAGTAACCTTAAGTCCAGTGTAGATTCTGACGTTTTAACGTTGACCAATTAGCGACCGAGGAGGAAAACGAGGGCGGGCTTCACGTTTTGTCACGTGAGCAAAACATCAGCACTTGTGCATACAAAATTGTGGAGCATATAAGGTAGCAGCAGACATGGGCAGGCCACAGCTGAAGCTAATCCAGGAGGCTGACAGCACTTTTGAGATACTGCACAGACTGCATGACCAGAGGGAACCACTGGGACCAGTGCTCACAAGTCTTAACACTGACCTTATTCCATTATCTGCTGAGGAGTTTGAAACACCTGACCAGTGACTGAGTGCTCTAGCCATTCCACCAAGCCACTGTGGAGCTGTCCGGGAAAAACGGCATCAGGATCATGCCGTTTATGAAGATGTTGAAACATCTTAGCAATAGCCTGTGAACATCCAACGTGACATTTGGTGCCAAACTGGCCAATAATGTCAAAGCTAACTTGACAGAAGTTCTCCATTGGGTGACTGCTCCGTCTTAGGATGACAGCTCTGGATAAGCTGCTGCACCCAAGATTTAAAGAATATTTTTCTGTAATGCAGGCAGAGTTCTGGCATCAGTGGAAAGATTGACAAAAGAATGTACTACACTAATCCGTGCACAAGTACAGGAATCAGTACCAGCTGCCGCAGCTGGGCCCTCAGCTCATCTGCAGGCAATGAATCTCTGGGGCATGCATGACAGCCACATGGACGCACAGCAGCAAATGTCCATTACAACAACTAGTGCCATTTTGCAGGGATCATAGTTTATTGTATGCTACTGGTATTTTGAGAAATTGACATCTCTTCTTCATATCTAGGCATTTAAAAGACCCACACATTACAGGTTTAGATTAACTATTTTTGGCCCATACACAAGACTTACTATCCCCATCAGTGTCAGTATCTCTGCACACCATGTTAGGTGCCATGGAGAGAATCTTCTCCAAGGCTGGTGAAATTGTGAGCCATAGATTCAGTCGCCTGAAACCCAGCGTATCGGAGCAAATACAGTTTTTAAATTATAGCTTTTAATAAATACCCTGTTCCAAGAGCATGTTCTTTCCTAAATAACCATTATGATTCTCTCTCTCTCTCTCTCTCTCTCTCTCTCTATATATATATATATATATATATATATATATATATATATATAAAATTTGTTTGTTAGGGGGCATTTAACATTGCGCAACAAAAATGGGCTGTTTAGGGTAACAAGACCCGCAGGGAAATCTGCAAGATACAGGAAGGCAGTGACAATTATGCACAGATCACATCCTCTGCATTCTGAAGTTCAGTTACTCCCTTCAGGTAGAGGACCTAGAACAACTCTGGCAAATAGAGCAATTTATTAAAAAAATAAAAACACCAAATGTTTATTCCTAAGGCAATAAATCTTATGAGCATGCTGCCAGTGAAGGTTCTAGATTACATGGCACCCTAGGAGAACCTCCCCTTCATCATCCCCCACCAACAAAAATTGTGTGTTTCTCCTTCCCTCCACTCCTTCACCAGCAAAAAAAAGCACCATTCAGCATCAACTGCCATTGTTAACACATTTGGAATAATACAAATAAAGATAATAATATAATAATTAGTGCTATGTTATAAGTCTTGTAATGATATTACCATGTATAATTTATTGTAGATGATGAAATATTTTTGCAATATTACATTGAGGAACATCCTTCTTAAAATTGCTGCACTAATTTGCCCACACAGTCTTTCAGAGTGGTGAACCACTACCCCATCTTCACTGCACAGAGACTCAGCCTCTCTGAGAGGCTCTATTTATGCCTAATCATCTTACTGACCTGTTGCCAATTAACCTAATCAGTTGTGATATATTCACCAGCATTACACAGCTTTACCAGTCTTTTGTTTTGTTCCCAACCTCTTTGAACCGTGTTGCTGGCATCACATTCAAATTGAGCGTATATTTGTCATAAAGCAATAAAATGTCTCAGTTTCAACATTTGATATCTTGTCTTTGTTCTATTTTCAGTGAAATACGGGTTTATATGAGCTGATTGTTTTTACTTTATGGAGATGGGGTTGTATTTTAGGCGTGCTGCTAATCTGCGTATCAAATTGTGGGCGTAAATTAACGCCCGGATAGTACCTAAAAAAACAACAAATTATGTCAAATTATGCCCGTTAGCTAAAACCCTGACTTTAATTTCACATATGCACATATCGCAATTGTGCCATGCAGCCCTAAAAAATGGGACCATATGCCGGTGACACTAGATATTCAGTGTTATGAATGCTTTGGTAGCATTTCATATTGTGCCTGATTTTACTAATTGCATTAATATTGTACAAATATTGTGATATTTGTTAGACTCTCCCCCACCTCGGGCTTCCAGAGGGGCGACCTGAAATCAATCCCACCACGGCCCCTCCCTTTCTCGTACTTCTGAGTGGTAGCCTGCCTAGTTCACAAACTGGGATCAGGGTGTCCACTCCGACCAAGTTAATCGACGCCATGCCTCGACATACAAATGAGCAGTTCAAAGCTTATAAAAGAGCAGACCAAACCATTTTTTGCATTAGTAGGAAAGTAAAATTGTTTTCGTCCGCCATGTTAAGAAAAATTAGGAAGATAGAAATAATGAGCTTTTATGTTATTCATAAGATTTCACAAATATGTATTTCTAACAAATTATTAAGTAGATTGTTTAAAGGTCAGAGCGCCCTTTTGCTTTTTTACAGCGTTTTTGAATTATACATAGTTCAGTAATTTAATTTGCACAGTACTGTAATTTGAAATGCGTATGAAACAGCTGTACTGTAAATAGTGAAGCTGTCCATTCTAAAACCTTATATTCATGGAATAAATATGCAAATGTCAATTAGATAGTAATCTGCCCTGAGACATAAAGAAAAAGGGAAAAAAATTGCTTATAGTGATCACAATAAGCGGATTCTACTGTGCTACGATAATACTGCAAGACTGTTCAATGGTTTCAACTTTTTTCTGTTTGTCAACTTTATTTTAATACTTTATAGTGTTAGACCAAAGGCAAATTTCCAGCCATGGTTGGGCAATAAAGATCTATTCTATTCTATTCTATTCTATTCTGACTCATTATTTACTGGTACAATGTAATACAATATTGACAAATGACATACCTATTGCAGTATTTTAATGGGTGTTGTTAAATGGGGGGGGGGGGCAGTGTGTGCCTCACTGGGCTAAGCCTGTGTGCCTGTAATCAGAAGGTCACCATTTCAAACCCAGTCTCAGGCCTCAGCACATCTGCAAGGCCCTTAACTACCCTTAACCACTACAGTTGTCTGCCCTTCACAGACAACTTACCCTACAAAAAAAAGAGCAAGTTGAGGGAGGTGTAAAGATCAATAAAGTATTGATTATTATTATTATTATAATATTCATAAATGAACACACCTAGCGATCATAGGCTTTTAATGCACATAGCGGACTGACACATGATAAATCAACCAGATGAAGGGGCGCTACCTAAGAGCCTTCATCTGTCCGTCACTAAAAATAACAGAACCTTACAGAAATAGTTTACACTTGAATCACATTTCAATAAGTATTTAACGGAACTCAGTACGGATCAAACTACCCCTTTGACAGTATGCAGCAGACTGGTACTGAGATTTAGAGAACACTCCTCAAATCCATATGGGCTCCACACGAGGGCGCTGACGTCACATAAAACTAATGCAGAACTGGTCCTAGTGTGACAAGTAATTCACTACATTACAAAATTAAAGTAGAGTAATAAAAATATAAAAAATGTCACACAACAAATGTCATACAATTAATAATAGTGATAGCTAATAGAATGATTATACTCTACTGCACCAGCAGTAATCAGGACCCAAACTGGATCACTACCAATGCTGCCTGTATATTGCAAACTATCCAACTGATGGCTTGAAAACAGCAATTGCTTCCAACGAAGTCACCCCAAGCAATTCAGATGCACATTTTTTGGATGTCATAAACTTATCACCAGGATCTTTAATACTCCAAGTAGAAACAAATGTTATCCATAACTTTATCATCAAGTTCCATCTGGACTAGTAACATATTTTCTTAGCCATTTGTGCACAAAGAGTACTACATTAACACTATATTGCAAGTGCAAAGGCAGCAAGCAGAATGGGTCACGTACTATCAGGATCATTTTTATCTGCAGCAGGTTGAAATGTCAAATTTTGCCTCCCCATCCAAATGTTCACACGAATGTACCTGCTCTTCAGGGGACTTGGGATAAGAACCACGAGGACTTCTGAGCCACGTCCACTGTCAGCCTAATTAATATGACTGAAATGGTATTAAAGTATTATCACTGGTATGCCATGCATTGAAGATTAGGGGACAATCAGAAGAGGAAAAGTAGAACGGAATATGAAGGGAAAGCACTTGTTGCAATCTACATTCCACCAGATGGCGTTGTTGCGGCACATATACGTTACGCTTCAACACCCAGCACCACCATCCATTATTACTGCTTTATTGTTAGTGAACCTGTATATTAATCACAGGTGTAGTGTCATACTATTATTTACATAATTTGGGGATTCTTTAATGATTTTATGTTCTTATTAATTTTCTTTACATCTGGTATAGGGTAATAGTGGATTTGGAGTCTATCCCATGCAGCACAAAGTGTTGGACGCACCCTGGGTGAGATGTGAGTTCAGTACATTTACTGATCTTAACTGTGTTTTTTCCCCCCACTAAATATTTGTAAAAATAAGATGCCTGGTATTTCTGCATATATATATATCAGTAAACATAACTATGTAATTCAACATATATGTAATTTGCATATTTGCATACACAGCTGACTGCACATCAACGGCTTCAAATTTAAAAGAGATGTAGGGCTTGGATTTAGCTGCTTTCATTTCTTTTTCACTCATCTAGATGAAGTCAATATTTGAACCCAAAATCACCTTGCTTGATGTCCTAACGGCAAATCAGTTGTGAACCGGCAACACAAGGTAAATAAGCTGATCTGGAGATCCTGAAATCAATTACCACCCAAGTTGTCACTCTTCTCTGCGGGGGGGAGGGTGTGGCTCTGTGGGTTAAGACTCCGCAGCTGTAATTAGAAGGTTGCTACTCCAAACTCCATGGCTGGCAAAGAGTCGCCACCATTGGGCCCCTGATCAAGGCCCTTAACCCAAATTGCTCCATGGGTGCTGGACACTGGTCTACGCTGTGGCACCCAAACATGCTCTCACCTGTCTGTGTGTCTCATGGAGATGGGATATGTGAAAAGAATTTCCCCACAGGCATGAATAAAGTATCAGTGTTCTATTCTCTCTGTTCATTGCCTGGATTTACCACTCCATCTATGTGAGAAAATGACTGGAACTGACACACACACCTAGTGAGGCTTAACAGGAAGTGACTGCAATGTTCTGATTGAATTGAGACTGACACGTGTTTCCCTGTATTTAAAGCAAAGACACACTATAAGTAATAGCAAAGCAATAGTGATAGTAAATTCCTTGTTAGTCACCTTGGTTGCTCTCCATCTTTTTCCACCCCACCAATCATCCAGTCTTCCCCCGTTTCTGCATGACCACAGCATGATTAAGGGAGGGGGGGTTCTGACGCTATATTTAGGTTGGCACTACCATTCGCTGCTGTGGACCGCAGTACATGCTTTTTTTTTTTTCCCAATCCTCCCCCATTTCAGCACGTGACTAAAAACAGACGCTGCAGATACAGAGGAACGAGCTAAGCCAGAGAGTCCTGGAAGAGGCACGGGCTTTTCACTATGGCACAGTGTGTGCCTCTGTGGCTCACATGTTAATATCCCAGCATGCACGGCTTTAAGCCTCTCCCTCACCTGCTTCTGTGTAATGTGTCATGCACGGACTGTGGGCGGCCGTAGCGGGGAGCAGCCTGTCAACCACATGGCTCTTCTGCATTGCGAGACGCCTGATGCGAGATATTCACTCTAGATCATTTTCTATGCAGCATCCTGTGATGGCAGAGGTTTCTGGACACCGTGTCCCTCCCCAAAGAAAAGTGTTTCACTTTAAAGTTCCTCCACTATCCATAGCATTCTTTGAACCCCCTTCCACAGCCATCGGCTTCCCCTGGCCAGAATAACCCTTTCTGATGGTACCTTTCTGCCCAGGAGATGCTGTGGCGTGCCAACACCATCAAAGTGATGTCAGGCGAGCTCCTAACCCAGAGATCAAAGAGCTCGGCTTTCGGTTCCTCCACGGGAGATGAGAAACGCATTTTTCTGCCGTTTTTATTTACCAGATAAACAGCAAATGCAATTTTAAAAACCACTTTAAAGTGTGTGCATCCATAGTCCACGAAATTACAGGAAGAAGCTGTGAAGGGCCTCATCTCTCGAGGTTTTCCTCCTGCTCTCCTGGACCTGGAGAGAGTATGTGTGCTTGTTTGCGAGTTCTGGAAGGTTCCGGGATGTCTCCACTCACAGCTGCCTTCCACTGCACAAAACTGACTTTCCATAAATAATATAGACACAATAAAGTCTTGTCTTTGTTGAAATGGTACTGCCAGACCTTTGCTATTATGAGGGCAAATGCTAAATGGGAGCCATCGTACTTGTCAAATTTTGAAAGGAGGCGGATGATTACAAATCCTATGCCTGTTTGAATAGAAGATCACAGTGTGATATCAGGGGCTGCGTATTCTTCAGGATGAATTTGTTCTTCATTATAACATGCCAGTTTTGCTGAATTACACAGTTATGAATGTCTGTGTTAGCAACTGACATCAATGGCTTATAATGGAGACTTTTAAAATAACCTTTTATGACTGAAAACTTGTGGAAAGAAAAATAATCAGGAATGTACAATAATTAGTTTGTTGCAATGCTAGATAAAGTGGAGCTATCTATGTATCTGTCACCTTTTTCAAACATTTCTGGTAGCAATACTTACTGGTATAAGTAAAAAAAAAAAAAAGTAAGACACATTCAGCAGGATGGAGAACAAAACTATGTGAAAGAGAGATGGGAGGAGGGGACAGAGAGGACTGGACAACGAGAAGGGGACAGAGAAGAAGGGACTTAAATCAAGGGAGTCGGTTTGACAAAAATGGGAGGAAGAGTGAAAACACATCAACACAACAGTGAACATAAGAGAAGAACAAATGATATTGAGAGTAGTGAGCCTATGTTGGGGCATGTTTTCTGGTGCTGGTAGGAAAAATAACCCAATCTCAAATCATCAGGATCAGGGCACAATGAAGGGACATGAGCATCGCCTGACTAAGTTACCATCATACAATCCTCAAGGCAAATATGACAAAGGTGAGGAAACAAAGACAAAGGTGGACAGCACCCCCTGGTGGTCGGCAGTCTGCTCAGCCCACCACTGTGCATAATGGCTTGCTTATTGTGTGATTCATGGTGGTGACTGTTTTTTTCTGTGCCTTTGGTGCTGTCACCTGCAGCAAAAGGGAACGCTGGAGGTAGCGGATCACAGCACAGCAGGGCACGTGAAGGCGGCACCTGTCCCAGCCTGGCCTGTGCTGTTATTGTTTTGCGGAGTCACTTCCTGCCGTCACAGCTAGAGGGAGTCTAGATGCACCTCAGTACTCCCACATGATGGAGGAGTAGCAGAATCGATTTGCAGAGGACGATAGCGATGCAGAGACTATTTCGCCGATTGTGCTGATTTGCCACTTGCCTACTGCAATTGAATATCTATAATCTAGATATTTAGGTCTGACTGATATATATAGATTTTGAGTGCCATCCAATGAGAAGGGCTGACATGGGATGCCCCGCCCCGTCTGTCCCTAACAGGCCCTCATTGGACAGGTATGCAGGAGTGGCGCATGCTCAGAGAAGGCCGCCTGACGTGCTTTGCCCCTTCCCTCAAACCCTGCCTTTCTCTTTCATCTCCGCCTCCATTTCTTCCTTAGAGCAGGCCAGGCAGCCCATTCTATTCCTACCTTTATGCCTCATGCTGCTGCTGAAGATTTAGAAAGAAATAAAAGAAATAAAAACTTAGGCCAGGGGAGGGTGAGACAGAAATGTTGATCGAGAGGTAAAGACTGTAAATCGAGCTCATGGAAAATGAGCCCATCTGAGCTCCCTGGGCTGTAATTCTGACTGTGAGCCTTTAAGATTGCCACGGAACCCTTTGTACTGATCCACAAAGTACAGCGAGCCACACTCATTCCATCACGGGATGATCTGAGGGATTTACTTTCCCAGCATGCATTTTGAGGGAAATGTGGACAGGGTGACCAACAAGGGGGGCCCAAGATTCAGGTCCTCTGGAGAAAAATGTCATATGTAGCTGTAATTGAATTATGTTGTTAATTAAGTGGATTAGCACTCTCTCTGTCGCTGCCCTCGCACATGCGACCTGCTTGGCTTTACCAAAGTTCAAGGGTAGAACATCAGGGCCTCCTGAAGGTTATTGTTTAATTTCCTTAACTGCCACACTGACAGTAGCCTGCCACTGTCAGCCTTTCAAAGATGGATAACAAAGACTAACATACTTGTGCACAGAAGTGACATTGAAGAAGTACTTTTTGTAGTTCTCTAAACCAAACATAGGGTAGCGCGGGGATTTAAGGCGCACCGGGGTGTTCAACCTCTGCCAGTGTGCAGAGTCTCCCAACGACTGAAACAAGCAAATTCAAGTGAGGAACCAAGTATTTTTAGACATGTGACTGAAACAGTATAGAGAACACACATTAACATAGCATTGGATTAAGCTAGCTTAAACATCAAGATTCATACCTGTAATTTAACTGGCATGAATATTTGTCATAAGAAAAAACTTCTCCAGCTAACAGAACATGAACGTGAAGGGCGCCCACCTTCTCGATTTGGTAGCACAGCGACTGCCATCCGCGAGGCTCTGGGAGCTCATAGCTCAGCGCCATGCACGCTTTGCTTATTTCAGAAGCGTGCACCTTGGTGGGAGGTCCCAACACCCTCACATGACCAGCAGATGGAGGATGTTGTATATGGGATGAGATCACCCATTTGTACATACATTACTGCTGGAGAGATTTGAGAACATACTGTAAGAACATAAGAAATTTACAAACAAGAGGAGGCCATTCGGCCCATCAAGCTCGTTTGGGGAGAACTTAACTAATAGCTCAGAGTTGTTAAAATCTTATCTAGCTCTGATTTAAAGGAACCCAGGGTTTTAGCTTGTGCTACACTAGTAGGAAGACTATTCCATACTCCTAACTACATGCTGTGTAAAGTGCTTCCTCAAATTCATTTTAAAATGTTCTCCCGCTAATTTCTACTTATGGCCACGAGTTCTAGTATTTAAACTAATATTAAAATAGCCATTTGGCTGAACAGCATCCAGACCTGTTAGAATCTTATAGACCTGGATCATGTCCCCTCTTAGTCTCCTCTGCTCGAGGCTAAACAGATTCATCTCAGCTTAATCACAGACATTCCTCTAAGAACAGGAATCATTCTCGTAGCCCTTCGTTGCGCCTTTTCCAAGGCAGCAATGTCCTTCTTAAGGTATGGTAACCAAACCTGCTCACAATATTCTAGGTGGGGTCTTACCAAGGAATTATATAATCGTAGCATCACTTCCCTTGACTTAAACTCCACACACCTAGAGATGTAACCCAACATTCTATTGGCCTTTTTTATTGCTTCCCCACACTAGTGAGAGTGGGTCATGGAAGCATCAACATACACACCGAGATCTTTCTCGTAATCAGCTACCTTTATTTCAGTGGAACCCATGAAATATCTGTACTTCATATTTCTGCTCCTTGCATGGATTACCTTACATTTATCTATGTTAAACTTCATCTGCCAGGTATCAGCCCAGTTGCTAATTAAATCCAGATCCCATTGTAGCCTCTCCGCTGCTAGATCAGTATCTGCTACACCACCCACCTTGGTGTCATCTGCAAATTTAACCAGTTTACTGTATGTATTGGTGTCAATATCATTTATCTAAATTAGGAACAATAGTGGTCCTAAAATTTAACCCTGCGGTACCCCACTATGAACGTGTGCATCTGAAATCGCATTCTTGTGTACTGTGTAGTAGGCGAAATGTAGTATGTGAAGTACGCAGGATGTCCAAATCCTCAGTATGCCTGAGACAGTAGGTGAATGGTAACCAGATGACATACTGTACTACATTCTGTGAAATTCCAAAGTGTGCAACCGATGGTCACTACGCTGCCCCACAAGGCTGCTGGAGCGACGTCCAGTGACAAAGAATGTTGCTCGCTCCGAACTTTATTTTGTCAAGATGTCAGAGGAAGTGCCATTTCTGTAAAAAGTAAAGAGTAGATAACAATACCCAGTTACATAAGTTGACTTGAATATGAGTTTTCAACTTTTGGAAGGGTCAAGCTACATTATTGGTACACATCCAGGTCAGGTAATGTGCGAGATGCCGGGCTGCCAGCTCTCATGCATCTGGCAGGTCACTCACGCAAGAAATCTCACAGTATTTCTATATTGTTCTATTATAAACCTAAAATTAGCTACATCAAAAACATTGGGGTAGTTCACAAATCCTGCAGACTATCTACAAGGTCATAAAACTGTTACATAAATGTAAATTTGTGTGCATGTGTGTGCAGACTTGTCTCGAACTGAAAATCTAATTCCAGCCAGGTGACCAAAGTTGGGGACCCTGGAGGTGATGACTGCAGTTACTGTTCTTATGCATGTATACAGTATGTACTACATTAGTGGTGGAGTAGTAGGCTTTCAACGAAACTCAGTATGCACTGTTTAAATACGTGATTTTAGGCTCACAGTAAGGCAAATGCATGAAGCATAATTGTTAGTATCGTTGTGAGATGTAGCCCTCCTCTGCTGACAGCTGCAACTCAGGCCATCTGACCTGCCGTCGTTTGCTCAGCATTTATAATAAGAAAATTAAGGCGCCATTTGGAACACCGCCAAACACATAAGTGAACTGCTTTTTAGGAGCGATAGATGTACCACAAGCCACAATGAGAGCCGAACATCCATCTTTCACAAAAAATCAGTGTCAAAACAAACGTCAAACATTCTGATGTTCTTTCCATATAATTTACATTCTGGGTTTCGCTATAGCTTTTTGTTCTTTGATTTCGGAACATATGGACTTTGACAGTATTTTCCGATCAGATAGCCGTATCTGTAATTCACTTTACGCTGAACCGCATCCGGAAGGACCCAGAGCAGGCAACATATGTCAGAATCTCAGGTATCTGTCTGTGTGCTGGAGGAACCATGTTCCCAAAAAGGCCTCCAATTGGGATTCTTGGACATAAGGATCCTGAGAGTAAATTCCCAGAAGGCGCAATAAGACAAAGCTTCATCGTTACCGGAACACAGCATTCAGTGTCATTGTTCCAGCAGCACCTGATAACGTCTTTTTGAATTTAGCTAAGTGAGCTATAAGTCAAAGCTAGACTCCTTCCTATAATTTCCGTTCACAGCTACTTTTCCCTGCACCATACTGGTGCTGAGGCTTGTCCCAGTAGTACCAGCAGGGCCCCGCTGTCAGAGCGGTATCTGTGAAGCAGTCACTTAAATCACCACTGTTTTTATATCCAATGTCAGCTGCGGTGACACATGACAGAACATGTGACAGCGCTGGTCTGCCTCTCGAATGATCAGCAGTTCTGACACACAGATCAGGACATGGTGCTTTCATCCAGTGCCAGAACGTTCTACCTGGACGAGAGCCAGCGCCCGGTGACCCAGGAGAAGAAGGACTGCTGAACCAATGTGCTTTTGCTGACCTGCAGTTGGACCAGAAACCTGTGACAGCCTCAGAAATGTCCCCCTGCTGGGGAACTAGTCTGTTACGACAGGAAAGGAAGAGGTTGCGGGTGATGGACTGGGCCAGAAGCAGGCATACATCTCCGTGTCCACAACCCGCACTGAGAAGCTCTGCTGCAGGCACACTTTCACAGCCCCGCTGAGCTGAGTCCATTAATTGTTTATTTTCACTGTTCAGCTGGATATTCATTCCGCAATAAACGCCAGAATAACTCAGGATATTCACTTTAAAACACACGTTTTCCCACAGAGTGTAAAATATTTATACATTATATAAAAATGTAGTTATTTCGGACTGCACTGTCAGTTTTGGTCATGTGTGTCATTATACATGATATGTACTGTATGCAGCAGTATTCAGGAAATCATAGCGGCTCTCTGGTCTGGGTGGATCTATACAGGACAGTGATTGGTCTCATTCACAACCTCATATCCTAGTATTGAAGCACTGTTTGTAAAAACCCCCACAGGCCAACATGCCATTTGAGGCTAATAATTAGTTATAATCTGGATTTTAAGACTAATACCCCCTAATCCTGGCGGTTTAAACTCATCATTATCCATACTAAAGTATTTGAATACTATAATAATTGCCATCTCACATCACTAACCAGTCCTCCCGCAGACTGGAAAAAAAACACATCCTTGCATTAATGGACGACTGGGAGGAGTAAGATTGTAAATCATAAGGTCAAGCTTGCACGCTACTCCACATTCGTTTCAGTGGCAATAAAAGATTCAGTTTGTGAGCTTGTGTAAGGCCTGCATGGAGCCCTTGATGTAAGACGCTCCCTTTCTCGGTGTCTGTCAGTGTCGGTACAATGAAATTATGCTTTAAATGCACAAGTACAATTACAATGCTTCTTTGTGCATATCCCCTCTTGCTGTCCTATACACATATGTACAGCTGAGAGTGAAACTCGTGGCCTAAGCACAGGGTCGGCCCCTTAATCTGCTCCCTGGAGATATTTGACTATTCTGCCAAGACTGGGACTTGAACTGGTAACCTTCTGATCATAGGCACAGAGCCCAAAATAGCTATGCCACAGACCACCCTCGACAAGCATATGAACTGCTTAGCTACCCCAGGGTGAGCTGACTTCCTCCTTTGTTATTTTTTTAATCCTCTTTAGCAGATGACACCTTTAAGAAATAGTGCACAGCGAACTGGGGGAGCTTGGTCTTCAGAAAGCTGTTTACTAATTTGTGCAATAATAATAAAATGTTCCCTTACACTGGTGCAATAATTTGTTCTGGTTATCCAAACACTTACCATTGTATATGGCATCTTTGCAATTATTTTGAACATATTTTGTATGATTATTTTATTTTTAGATTTTATTTTGTATTTATTAATTGTACTGTTAATTATTCACATTTTTTAATGCACCTTTGGGTCTGTCACAGAAGTAATTTCCTTGTGTTACACACTGGCAAGAATTGAATTGAATTGAATTGAATTGAATTGAATTGAATTGAATTGAATTGAATTGAATTGAATTGAATTGAATTGAATTGAATTGAATCGAATCGAATTGAATCAAATCACAAAGCACATGTCAGTTTTACATCACAGGTAATAAGGTACAGGTAGAAGAGCAGGTTGCCACCCGACGCCTGTCCCTGGTATGTGACCAGCACCCTTCCCCGCTTACAGGAATCCTACCCACTTTTGGTCACATGCTGAGATATGGCTCAGGTCACACTGCCCTTCAGTCCTCAATACATAAACACAGGACTCCAAAAGTGACATGCTGGACCAACACCAATACCATGATGCTCAGAGACTCAGAGACGAAGGCGTACTTAATGCCTGAATTTAATTTTGAAGTGAATACAGTCAGTTATAGCCTTTACCAAGTGATCGCATATCGACATATCAAAACAGCAAACTGCTGCCAAATCCTTGTCATTTATTTGATACATTTAAGCCAAAAATTAAATGGTGAAAGTCTGGAGGCTAATTTACTTCATGGTTGTTTGGGGTGCAAGAATGATGCTAATTTCACACAGGATGGTTCCCCTCATCCCCATATAGCCCGCTTAAAGCTTTAACGTCCAATCAGGACACAGCAGGATTCCTGTGACCCCAGTGTGACCCCATCCCCACAACTGCTTGCCTCCACATCCAGAGCCAATTATCACACATACAGATTTTGTGCCACGGAAGATAAAAACGGCCATTTTAAAGACACGGTGGATGGCATTTTGAAGACCTTTAATTATTTTGGTGCAAATAACTTTTACTGTCAAAACAGTTACTGTGGGGTTCTAAGCGCACTTGGTTTTTGAGGTCTGTCAGTACCGTGCAGCGTGTGCTTTGTTATAGGAGTCTGGAGAACAAACAAGTCATTAGTCATTAAAGGAGACATGCTTTCATTAACCTGATCATTGTTATTAGACATTGCCTTCCAGTATTTGGCCTTAATGAGCAGAACAGGTGAATAAGTGACTGATCACTTTCATTGCAGTCGGCACTAATGTCACTAGTGAGCTGCAGTTGTACTCTTTTTGAGCACTTTCTTTTGCCATAGACCCAGTGGGAATGTCAACTGCACATTTATTGTGAAATTATCGCACAAGAGCAAATGATGAAGGGGAAGGAGCAATGAGACTGATGAATACTGGAAAAGGTGTGGCTCCATTTTCTAACCTAACTGCTCCATAGCCTCATCCAGTTAATCACAGGCATGAGCTACAGCCATATTTGTTGAGGCTAAGCCCATCACTGTAATTAATGTACCCAAACCTCAAAGCCAGAGAACCTGAGAAATGTTGACTCAAAAAACAAACTTCTTCATATACTCATCACTTTTCTCTCACCAAAGCAGATGAAGGTATTTGTCATGTAGGGTAGTCTGTTTTTCAGGTTTGGTTATGTTGAAGGTATTTGCATACCCACACAGAAGTGTGAATGTCTGAGACTTAATTCTGATGCTAATCGCTTGTGGTGTGAATGCATAACTTGAACTGGCCTTGGGCTAAATGACCAGAGCCAGTGTCAGTCACGCTCCCCTAGGCAATTTGTGATTTACATTTCGGTATATGGGAGGCAGGCAGGTATGTCTCTCTGTGACCTGCGGCAAGGTGCGGTCGTACCTCCAGCCTGGGCCCACATCCTACCTGGTCTATCATACAGCCCTGGAAAAAACTAAGAGACCATAGCAAAAAATTTTGTTTCACTAATATCTCAATTTGTGGGTGTGCATCTTTGCAAATTGCAGCCTCTCTGTTTCTCATTAATGAAGGACTTCTTCCTTGTTTTATGGGACTTCAGTCCTGCTTCTAAGATCCTGATATGAAACATCCTAGCAGTGCACGTTACACCTGCACTTAATGTTTCCCATTCCTTTCGAAGGTCACTTGGCATCATCCTCTGATTCATGAGAAACTTTCGGATAAGTTAATGGTCATCTCTGCAATTAGAAGGTTGCTTCTGCCCTCTACCTGGCTGGTTTCTGGTCATTCCCAGTGCCTCCTGTTTCACCTTGTTCTTGTGGTCTTAGAAATTTTTCACCTGGAAGTAACCTGCTGCTCAGTGTAGCCTTCTGCCAGCAGAACTACAATTAAAACAGGATTTTAAAATGCAGATTGTTAAACATAGTATTCTCTTAACTTTTTCCAGCAGTTTGTCACCTCAGGATCCTGCATTGTGGCGCTTCATTTCCACGTTCCACAGTGACCTTGCTTTCTAGCTAATAAGTTGCGTCCATGAAGTTGGAAACCCAGGCTGAACAGATGTTTCAGCAGGCACAATGTTTCAGGATGCACAAAATCTTAAGTTATCAAGTTTTAAGTCTTGTTAACTTCCCGGAGGCTATAATATTAGCAAGAAGTTATTTACCTAGTTATAGTTGGTCAATTAGTTGGATGGACAGATAACTAGCAGAGAAACAACCATATAGAACTGCATATGTCTCAAAGTAGAATCTTTTTTTATTAATTGAAGGACATTAGTGTATCTACCAGAAGAATTGACAACAAAATAATAAATAGTTATGGAATTATATTGGGATACAAACTAAAGACTTTATACTTGCCAGCAAAAATGGGCTGGGTTGGATGTGGGTCGGGATGGATGTGGGCCGGGTTGGATGTGGGCCGGGTTGGATGTGCAGCCCTGCCTTCCTGCAGGTCACAGTGAGAGGCTTCTCAAAACAACAGGCAAAACATTGGACTTCTGCACTCACACTGAATTGCAAGTTATCTGTAACATGTTGTCTGTAATCTACCGCATGAAGTGGCTCTATAACCAGTTCGGCCCCAGATAATTCATTTTCTAAAATTAATTGCACATTAACATTTGTAGTCATTACTTAAATTGAAGGGCCTTTAGGTGAATGTGGTCAAATAAAAAAAATAAAGTTGATTGCTTACTCAGGTCCTTACGGGAAGCCAGTGATTCTGCTACTTACATAACATCAATGCTGGAGCTGATAGTGTGACATGTTGTTGTGGCTGATGGATTGGATGAGAGTGACAGAGACACCTGCTAATCCCTGCTCTGGTTTCATTACCTCGGAGAGCAGATGCCACAGGTGATAAGGTATCTTTCTTGCATGTGATGAGTCAGCTCTTTTTCCCAAAGCAGTGACACATGGAATGTGAATGAGCTGCAGGAGGTCAAGCGCTGGGGGAGGAGGGGGGTTGAAATAGTACCTTATGCAATTATGTGTTTCTCTACTGCCACCTCCCTTCAGTTAACCCAGACCACACTTGGGCATCTGAAGCTTACCGAGGCCCCCGGCAATAGGCAGATTCCAGCAGGCCTGGAATGGGATGCTGGCTGCTTAACACCAAGCAGGTGCTATTCTGCTCAGCAGAGCTGCTCTGATATGGCACCGACCAGGGGCCTCATTAATCAAATTTTGCATGAAACGAAAGCCAGAAAATGGCGTGCAGAAAAAAAAAAATATTTTCAAACCTGAAATGCGCACACACATATACATTAACACACTTATGTGCAAAATTGCTAACACACAATGCACATGCCAAAGACTGTGAAACACTTCCACTCTTATGGTCACTGTCAATAGTACATGTTATTTATTGTTATTTATTGTATATTTAATATATTGTGGCTCCCGGCAGACCGAGGCATCGCAGGAGCAGTGACAGACATGGAGACTTGCTTGCAGGGGAAAACACACTATTTATTATCAGTCCTTAAAAGGACTACAACAGGCACCCAATGAGCACTGAACCAAATACACAGATGGGAAACACAAGGCTGTCAGACGCCGAACTGCAAGGTGCCCACAGTGGGACATTTACACAAGCTAAATACACGCGAGGTTCGGACCGGGTACACACAACACACGGGCAAACACACGCACAAAAATGGCGAAAAATGTTGTTAACAACAACAATACAAGAAGGGCTATTTACAATTCCATGTGGGGCATGCCAGTGCTACAATATATTGTAATGTTGCACTGCTTTGTTAATTGTCTAGTCTGTGAGGAACTCTGTACACTGTACTTTGTACATATGACAAAAACTTTGAATTGTTGAATATACATATCTTGTAAACGTGCGTGAGCATGAGATCTTGCCCATTTGCCACTTACAAATAACTACAAACGGTTTATGCAAAATAACTTTATGCTCATTTAATACGTAAATCAAGCCTTTCCGGTTGCAGAGTCTGACAATGGCAGCTGTGAACAAATAAAACTGAAAGGAGGAATTTTAAGCAGTGGAAGGTAGAGGTTCTCCTGTCAGAGGTACAAGCATGACAAAATCTTAGATTTGGGAAGGACAGATACCACGAACAGAAAAAGTGTGTTAAATGCAACACATCACTGCTATGGCAAATTCCATCAGCCCCAAATAACGCACTCTACCTGAATTAAAAAAGAGAGATGAAGGTAGAGGGAAATAAAAGACTTGTTGCTCACAGGGCCAGTGTGACTGTTGGGGACAAACGCATATCATCACCCTCAAATTTTGACATGTGTACCGCATCTATAATAGGAGATGTCCTTCGATGCGGTGTTGTGCCAGAGCATTCAGGGGACACTGTTGTGGTACGTGAGACTCAAAATGAATGAATCATGAGATGAACCAGGCCATCGAGCTACTACATTTTTCAGTGTCATGCCAGCATCAGAAACGACTTGCGCATTAATAGAGCAGAACTGCTTTCAACTGATGAAAGCAGCTTCATTAGCACTAGATGCCTTTATCACAATGTGAGTACAGTCAATTGCCCTAATTACAATAAGGGAACTGAACATTGCTGCAAATTTAGCTTTTATATTTGCCTGTTCACCCACAGAGGACCGAAACGTGAGGCAGCTCCTTGCCAGTTTTGTGATGCCATCCAGCACGACTGAGCTGAAGGTTGGTGGGATATCCCTGATCTGCCTGCCAGGTCCCTCTGCTAGGTGTCTGTTGCCAGAAAACCAGCCACAGCCAGAGCCTGCATTTGTAGCAGTATAGCCGGAGTGGTTCTTCTCTATAATCAGCACATCAGCACATAATTGTAAAAAATGGCTCTTGGAAGCCTGACTTCATTCATAGGCCAGTTATCATCATGGGCAAAATAAGATAAACCTTTTGGTCCTGGAGGGAAATTCATGTGCAGCAAGGTATGTAGAGCAGACAAACATACTTATGATGAAAAACAAGTTCATAGAGTAGAAGACAGTTCATAGAGTGCAAACTGAACAAGTAAAAAAATTAAATAGTCTTGGTGGTCCATGAAATCTTGTTCCCTGTAATAATGCATTATGTAAAAACTCATTATGTAATAACTCACCTAAACAACAAATTTATCAACTACATTATAATTGCAACATTACCCTATTGTTATTATCATTGTCATTATTATCATTTAATTTGTTACATTCTGTCAAGTTATTACATAATGCACTGTTGCATTCCCTCCTAATCCTTCTGATTAAATGGTCACTAGTATTAATGGGTTATGCTATATTGCATTCTCATGATAATAGTCCATTTATTCATGTGTATCTGTAAGTGAATGTTTGACACCTAATTGACACTAGTCCTTAGTGACAATTACAGACATTTGCAGTCTATGGGTAGAGGTGACAAGATGTATTTTAAAAGGCAAATGAAGTTCTGAAAGCCAAATACACAAATAAATGGAAAAATCAATAAATCCTATTTTACTGCTTGGCACGTCAAAGCCCAGTCTGGTGCGGCCGTTTAGCAGGTTTACGAGGTACCTGCATTTCCATGCTGTACACTCAGTGCTGAGGGGTTTTCTGCTGTATCTAAAATGCTGCATACAGAGTTTCTGTATATACAGTACTGAGCAAAAGTCTTTGGCAGTCAAAAGAAATGTTTAAAGCTGTATATTTACCTGGGTAGTAGGTACACATTTGATCGGAACAAAAAAACACAATTTAGCATTAGTACACCGGAAAATTAAGAATGACAATAAAAACTAGCAAAAATTTCTTCTATCCTCTAGAAAGTTACTGATGTCTTGGTGGATGGCTAGATGAACAACATTCAGCTCCCGGACCTGTTTTCAGGGGCACCCCATCCATTCCACGTATGTATTAATTTTCACCACCAGCTCGCTGTCACTCCAAGCAAAAAAGGAGCAACCCAAATGCTCACTGATACTGAAAAGTGCCCTCAGGAGGGGCAACAACAGATAACAACGGCTGGACTGGGGAGCACTTATATACAGGACTAACAAGGGATACAACACAAGGCAGCTGTGGCTGCTTAAGAGGAGGGCAGAACAATAGGCAGGACTAATCAGTACGAGGTGGGGCAGAGTCTGACACTCATTTAATTAATTAACTTAATTAAAAATCCAAAAAGTCTCCCAAAAATCAAGGAGATATTGGATAGCTATACAAAGTGTGCAAGTGATAAAATGCATGTGTCTATTGTATGGGTGCTGGAAATAATGGGGCAATTTTAGCAGAGATTTTGGAATGGCTATACACTTTCACCAGCACAACAGCATAGTTTTACACCAAGATAGCGATAATTTAAGCATCATTTTCTTTGGCTGCCTAAGACTTTTACACAGTACTGTACTGTATATGCGTGTTTTTCCGTCAAATCTTGGATTCTTCTCAGGTATCTTTTCGTATGCATGCAACTTTGATAAATGAGACCCCAGCTCTTTCTTATCTTGCTTGACACTTCCCGTTGCCACTCGTATTTAAAAATCCAGCCCTCGATATTTTATAGACTTTATTCTGCTCAGGGGCGTAGCTGGAAATTCTGAGCCCCGGACAAAATGTCACCTTGTTAGTGTATCCATGCCCCTCCAATGCCCCTGATTCTACTGCCGTACTATTAACACTTCTGTAATACTATACCTTCCTTGACAAATGGGCAAATTATTTCAATCACAGTACTGACGCATAGAAAACTTAACCAGCACTGTGCTCTATCCAAGTGTTTCCCAACCTGGCCCGCCAGGGATCCGCGGTCAGTCCACACAGTCAGTGTGTCTTTTTCTTCCCTCCCAGCTCCCTGCCAGTCAGTCCACATTTTTGCTCCCTCCCTCTTCCCTACCCACAGTCAGTCTGTTTTTTTTCCCTCCCAGCTCCCTGCCAGAAAGTCCACATTTTTGCTCCCTCCCTCTTCCCTACCCACAGTCAGTGTGTCTTTTTCTTCCCTCCCAGCTCCCTGCCAGTCAGTCCACATTTTTGCTCCCTCCCTCTTCCCTACCCACAGTCAGTCTGTTTTTTTTCCCTCCCAGCTCCCTGCCAGACAGTCCACATTTTTGCTCCCTCCCTCTTCCCTACCCACAGTCAGTGTGTCTTTTTCTTCCCTCCCAGCTCCCTGCCAGTCAGTCCACATTTTTGCTCCCTCCCTCTTCCCTACCCACAGTCAGTCTGTTTTTTTTCCCTCCCAGCTCCCTGCCAGACAGTCCACATTTTTGCTCCCTCCCTCTTCCCTACCCACAGTCAGTGTGTCTTTTTCTTCCCTCCCAGCTCCCTGCCAGTCAGTCCACATTTTTGCTCCCTCCCTCTTCCCTACCCACAGTCAGTCTGTTTTTTTTCCCTCCCAGCTCCCTGCCAGACAGTCCACATTTTTGCTCCCTCCCTCTTCCCTACCCGCAGTCAGTGTGTCTTTTTTTTCCCTCCCAGCTCCCTGCCAGTCAGTCCACATTTTTGCTCCCCTCCTCTTCACTACCCACAGTCAGTGTGTCTTTTTCTTCCCTCCCAGCTCCCTGCCAGACAGTCCACATTTTTGCTCCCTCCCTCTTCCCTACCCACAGTCAGTGTGTCTTTTTCTTCCCTCCCAGCTCCCTGCCAGTCAGTCCACATTTTTGCTCCCCTCCTCTTCCCTACCCACAGTCAGTGTGTCTATTTCTTCCCTCCGAGCTCCCTGCCAGACAGTCCACATTTTTGCTCCCAGCTGAGGCATGTGGACTGCCTGTGGGTCCCTGAGGGCCGGATTGGGAAACACTGCTCTATCCTGTACACTACAGCCAAATTCAGAGGACACACAAGCAAAACCAAAGGCATGACTCCACAGTGTCAGGTCAAAGTGCCAGGTTCTGTTCAAACAGCACGCTGAGCTTGTAAATGGGTAGGAGTTTAATCACAGAGTCTTATCACAGAGGACATCTGCAATCACTGAGAACTCAGAGGAGACATAGCAAGGGCCACACTACAGAAGAATGTTCTTATCTTTAAGCCATTAACTTTTAAACTGTTAATCAGCACAAAGGTAACTGCAAACAGAGTACCTTTGGTCCTCCAGTTAAGGTGCAGAGCCAGCGGGCTCCTTCGCTCCCGCGTCCCGATCACTCCGATTCCTGGCAGATCCCAGTCCCACACCTTCACTTTCAGTTCACCTCCAGGCTCTCTGGTATGTTTATGCTACATGGTTTGTGTGTGAAATTACAAACACACCCATAAAAATGCACAGTGCTCCCCATAATTACCAATTTAGTTACTCGGAGTAGAGAAATAGGGGAAATCGTGGCCTTTGGAGGCTAGTCGGTATTTGACTACACCACCCCTGTTTACCAGGGTGGGTGAAGCCCGAGCAGCAATAGCAATGAAGGCACCCCCATACTGGCAGTGGATGGGCAGAACCAGAGGTGGAGATTTCAGGTCCGGAGAGTACAAATCCAGACCAAGATTTTGTTTCAGCCAAACAGTATAAAGAGTCACAGTCACAGAGTACTCAACTGGTTGAAACAGAATCTTGGTCTGGTTTTGCACTTTCTGGACCTGAACTCTCCACCTCTGCACAGAACCACAGAGGAGCTGGTGCATCCATTGGACGTATCTTTATTCAGTTCAGTGATATTTATCATATTAAACAAGCTACAGCAGATAACGCTCGTATACAGAAACAAGTGCAGTCAGCTGGCATTGCAGCAGGTTGTACCAGACAGATGTCACAATGGCTACAAGATGGAATGACTATAGCTGACCGTAGATCAGCGGTGTCAGCAGGGAAGTTCTAGCCCTGGGCCCATCTCAGGCTGCACACTGCTAATCCTCGGACGCCCCAGGCTGCGTTCAGTGATAAGCAATCCTCTGCCCCACTTCATGTGCACCACACGCAGTAAGGGGGGCTCCAAGTGTAGATTTCCCCATCCCAGTAACAAATTGCTACACCTTAGTCTAACACCACAACAAGGTAAAATACAGGCTATTGAAATAAGGACTCTAGTCACCAGCAATAAATGCAATTCCAAAAACAGACTAAGATAAATTAGGCTGCAAAAATTACTTGCAATACAGAATAATTTATAGGAAAAAAACATTTTATTCCACACAATATAATAAATAAAGACTATTCCGCCTTTGATTCCTCTCTAAATCTTTATTATCCATACAAATTGCAAATGCCATTTCAACAAAACAAAGTCCTTTTTGACAACCGAAACCTTGGGTTTGCATTCCAGAATGTGAAGAAAAAAAAGCCTTTTCAAAAAGCTATGAATGTCCCATAATGCACCACATGTACTTCAGCAACCAAAGTAATCATCGTGGCCAGGGCCCTAATCCTGAGAAGAACATTAGCTGGTAAGCAAACTGTTTCTCCATTAGCTGCAAAGCCACATAAAACACCACATTAACAGCAGGAAAAAGTCAAAAATCTTATTGCGACTTAACCCCTGAACAGCCGTAGGCTTACGCCCGAACTTACACACTTGTATCCCCGCAGCGCAAACACCCCTGTCAATATTATCTGCCCCAAACCTTTACGCCAGTACCAATCAGCTAGTACCTAATATCAATTAGGCAATAAGGGTCTTACTCCAGGGTCCTAATGCCCTACTAGGTACAAGAAGCAGAGAAGCACAAGCATGCATAAAACAGAGAGAACAATTCACTCTCATTTCCATAATCTATGTTAAAAGCCTGAATTTTTATACAGCACTTAACACCATGGATGCCTCTCAGGTGACCCGGTGCTTCTGTAGGTTTTCGCACAGATATGAGCTCAGAATCTCAGGCTGCATTGAGGGGCGCCGAGGACTGCCCCCCTCCAGCGTTACTCACTCTCAGGTGTCATTAAAGGTTCTTCCTCTTATAATCTATGGTACTCTCCTCTACATCCTACCCTCCTGAAGTCCTCCATTGTTTCAGGAACCGGTATTAACGCCATTGATTTTCCACACGCTATGAAACTGCAATATTCATTTTTCATTTTACAAGGTGAATTTCTATGTACATGTACTAGAGTCCAGGCCAATGTCCTGTTGGTCATCATTAAAGTAGATGATGGTCTTCTGGACAGCCTGGTTACCCACAGCTTGCCCCAATGGCTGCTCCCTTGGAGATTATCCACAGGGTTCCACCACAAAGGACCTCGCTGACGCCGTGCGTGAAACCTTTTCTGTTTCTCTGCCATCCTACGGGGCCCAAAATAAGATGGCCTTGTTTTCATCTTATTCAGTCGGACTTATAATTAATTCATGTATGAATTCATGTAATTAAAAGCTTTCAGTGGAATTAAAATCCAGTACTTTCAATCACAGTCCATGTCTACGGCTAATGTCCGTTCCAGGTGGGAAGTTAATCGTACTGTGAATTTTCAGCCCTGGTTGCGTTTTGCAGCCATGACAACAGGGTGACTGCATGCCCAGGTTCTTGGCTGCACGGGGCGCTTGTTTTGCACTCAAGAGCCCTTCCTCACATGGATCTGGGTCATAGCACAAAAGCCCAATTGCTGTTGTAGAGATGAACTTGTGAACTCGTTTCTGATGAGGTCCTACAAGGGCTTGCTCATTTGCGCCCTCTAAAGGCCAAAGTACCAAACAGCCATGGCTGCTGGGATCCCAGGAGCAGAAGGGATGGGAAAGCCATTCTTTGGGTGCTAAACAAATGCACAGATGGACTTGGTGAATACTTCCGTATTTCCATTCTTTATTGGCAGAAAAAGCAGTTAGGAATTTTTCCAAGACATAAATAATTGTTCAATCACTATGGCAGGAGAATAACAGGAACAATGAAAATACAATCATTTACTAACCAAAACAGTGTAACAAGTGACAATAAAGATCACTTTACATTAAGCAGAATCAATCTGATGTGATGTGGTGTGTACTTTCCATTGCTCAGCATGTTTCAGATGAGAGGAGACTGGTCTATGGTTTTAGAAGGTCAGGGGTGTGGTTTTATTGATTCATTGAATTGTATGACCCACTTTCCCCTGGTTTCTTCCTGTCGGTTACTCCTCTGCAAAGGTTGTTCTCTTTCCTACACAGTTTCTCTCACTTTCTGTAGTTTTTCATCTGTTGTTCTCTGCACAGCAATGAGAGCACAGGCCTCCATTTTAATGGTTAAACGCTCACGGCACTGGGCTGGGGGGGAAGACATCAGGAATCATAACACGTGTGCCCGCCTCAAGGCTTCTTCCGTTGATCAGAGATTTATTGTGTTCCGTTTTCTTCATTTCCACACCGTGTGGAAGAAACCGGATGGTCAGCAGGAGCCCACGCTGATGCGTTTGTGCGCTGATAAAACGAGACAGCAGGAAGGGAATCGTGTGCTGATCCCTTTGCCAGTAAACCTGATCTGCATCAGAAAGTACAGTACTGTGCAAAAGTCTTAGGCAGTCCAAAGAAATGTTTAAAGCTGTTTATCTGGGTAGCAAATGTACTTTGGCTTAGAACAAAAAGCACAATTTAACATTAGAACATGTGCAAATTATGAGTAACACAATAAAAACTAGTAATAATTTCTTCTGTTTTCTAAAAAGTTACTGATATCTTGTTGGATGGCTGGATGAACAGCGCTTCAGTTCCCAAACCTCTCCTCAGGGGCACCTCAGCCGTTTCATGATTTTGTTAAATTTCACCAACAGCTCAATTAAATAATTAAATAAATTGGTTTAAAAAGTCAGTGACAGATTGACCAGCTGTATGAGGTGTGCTAGTGGCCAAGTCAAAAAATACATGGCTGCACTGGACGGCCGCTGCAAATACTGGGGTGATTTTCTGATACTGAGGTTCTGAAATGGCTAAGCTGACACACTTTGACAGGCATAATATCATAGTTTTACACCAACACGAGGATAATCTAAACATCATTTTCTTTGCCTGCCTAAGACCTTTGCACAGTACTGTATCTCTGGCTTTATCTATCCATCCAAAGATAGTGATTATGCTATGAAATCCTATGCAATGAAGAGCTTACAGTTTGAACAAGCGTGATGAATGGTCATATATACATCAAACTTAGACTGTCAATTTCTGGATGGTATTAGACACTCTTTGCTGAAGAGCAGAATACATTACTGGTTCCAGTGTCAATGGATTTGCAGCCAGCGGTCAAATATGAGCAGGAAGAACAGGCCAGCATTTAAAAGCATTTTCAAAAAAAGCCATAGAGTAGCGTTTCGTCGCAGAACTCACATTAGTACAAACGACTGTGTCCTTATCACCGTCTTCGCCATGCAATGGCATTTTGTTTTATGGCTTTTCAGGAATCAACTTTTAATGGCTGTTGCATGCAGAGATGGGGGGAGGGGTAGTGGGATAAAGGGAGAGGGAGAATGAGATGGGTTGGGAGGGAATCGAGAAAAAGCGAAAGCAAGAGATAAAAGAAATCAAGAGAAGGATCAAGGAAGAGAGAGCAAGTGTCTGTGAGTGAGGTAAAGGAAGAGGGCGAGAGAGAGAGAGAGAGCAGAGGAGCTTATCTTTGTGCTCATATGTATGCGTGAGAATGAGGAAATGGTGGACATTGGAATGACACATGTTGTGGAGGAATTCTACATAATGCATCATCCTCCTCACTCTCTCTATGATAAATCTTCCAAGCTATGATCTGCATCGCCTGGGCTGGTACAGCACTTGTGTCTCCCATGGACCGAAGCTGCGTGCATCTCTCATTACCAAACCGTCGCTAGCTGTGCCCATCAGCTACCTCACCCGCTTGGTATGAAGTGCCGCCGGCCTGCCGATGTTCCTTTCATGGACACGCTTGACCCTAACAAGTGGTGGAACAAGACGGTTTGGCAATTACAGCAGGAGTCTCAGTGAGGGACTCGAAGCGCTGGAGAAAGGGAGGGAAAAATACCAAGTTATCGATTCTTTTCTTCTTCTGCCATCAGCACAGATGAACCCACCACCCACCACTTCTTCAGAGTCGGCGTTTTCGTTCTGATAAACCCGAATTCCCACTGATGCAAACCGATGGCTAGCTAGCGGAAAAGAGGCCCACACCATAATAGGTGCAGAAGAGTCGCTCCTTCTCCTTCTTATAGAGACCAGGAGGTGTTTCAGTCTTCAGTGAGCTGGCTTATTTTGGCAAGGCTGTTTTTCATAAGTTATGTAAGAAATGGCTCGTGTTCCACGCTCTTCCATTACCAAATTGTTCCACCAGAATCGAAGCTATCTCTCGCTTATTGTTACTTACTAACGCTGATGTTACGTCCAAGGAAACCTGACTTGGAAACCCAAAATAAATAATTAACATCTGCGGAAGCTACTGCTTCATTCACTGCGGCAAATCTTTGACAATACTGAGGAACATATGGTTGACAAAAGGCATTTAAGGAAGCTACATTTAATTTATTAAAATGTCTCTCAGCAACAAACCCCTTTTCTCCAGTGTATGTGGAGTCTGGCCCAGTTAATGCAGAAACACCATAATTGGAAACAACTCAAGATGTTCCAGTATCCGTCAACATTTAAATTTAGGCAGAAATACCCTGTAGTGGTTTTAAAAACTGGGAAAAATTGCCTGCTGCATAGTCATTCTTTAAATTTTCAACACTTTTTAGCCTAATATTTCCTTTCATGGCTTTTATTGGGTGTGACAGACTGCATAATAGACCACAGACATCAGGGGCACAAAAATTGTGTCGACATCTCCCGCCAAAATGGTTTAGGGGTGATTCCGTGAGATGGTTGCTGACGTGCGGGACACACACCTGAAACCCACACAGACCTGTGCAACACACACTGTACAAACACACACACACTCACCAGGCATGCTCAAGCTCACCAATGCAAACTGGCCTCTTTCTCCTTTGAGACAGACAGCAATAAAATTCCAGCCCTCTTAGTGATAATGAAGAAATTAGCCATTGATTTGGGAACATTTGGGACCTGTCCTTCTCCCTCTTCTTCATCCTATTCCTCTCTTCCTCACATCAGTCTCTGTTTCTCACCTCCCAACTGCATTTATCCCACTGCACTGCAATGTTTAATTGACTTACAAAAATACATTAGTCTGTATGAAGTCTGCTCAAAATCATCCATGATATGTTTTATTGTATATACTAGGACAGATTACTGTTGGATGTCAGTCACTGCCTCTAAAGTAAGACTTTTGAAACTGTAATCACCCAGCCTTGGGAGATGATTCTTGATTTCCTGGATGTGTGTGACCATAAAGCATCCAGCTCTACTTTGTGTTCCGGGTGAGAGGCTCATCATCTTGCCTCATTTTTATCTCTCTCTTTCTCTCTCTCTCACTCTCATGAGCCCTGTCTATTTCTGCCCATTTTAAATTTATCATAAAAGTATATTCTGGTTTTCGGGGCATGACCAGGGCTTTTGTGTTAGATACCCATTTTTAGCGCAAAGTGAGCCACACAAACAAAATCAGCCCATCAGCTACTTCATAGCATCTGTAAATCATACATATACAGTGCATATACAGTGCATTTACAATGTGTTTACAGTGCATTGGCAGGCTGCTTAGTGTGTTTATGGTTCATTTACAGTCCATTTAGTGTGTTTATGGTTAATTTACAGTGCATTTAAAATGTGTTTATAGTATATTCACAGTACATTTACAGTGTACTAGCACATTGCCAGTCCATGCATAGTATATTTACAGTGCATTTACAGTACAATGACAGTGCATGTATAGTGTGTTTGCAGTCCACTTACAATGCATTTATAGTATATTTACAGTGTTTTTACAGTACAATCCCAGTGCATTAACAGTGCATTTACAGACTCTCCTGCACTTAAGTTTGGGTCTCCATTCACGCTGGTGTTCCCCTCTCCTCACTGACAATTCTCAGTCAGCCAGCTATGGAAAACGTGCCGTGAGAATTTAATGAGGTAAGAGGCCCTTTTTCTGGTAGGGTCTGAGAGCAGGAAGTGGTCTGCATTACCCACCCCCCCCCCCTCCCCGCTCCACACAGGCCAGACAACCTGTTCACTCTGACCAGCCCATCCATTCATCTTCTACCCGATAATGCAGTGCAAGGACGCTGAGGTGGGGGTTTGGCGGGATGGGGACTGGAGCAGATTTCAACTGGATTCATGGAATATATAACAAAGATAACAGTCCTTACATGGTGGCTTTTGTGTTGCTAGAGGTACTCTTGGAATAATATTAATGCTATCAGGGAAGGCAGGGATCAGGCATCTGCAGTACCTGTTGTTTACTATGTCTATGCAAGTGTGTGAGAAAGAGATAGAGAAACAGGGGGAGGGAGAGAGAGGGAGGGAGAGAATAACCCTCGTAGGGCATTTCCATGAATGCTTTTGTAGTTACGGCTCTGCTCCTCCATGTGCTGATTGCCTGACCAAATGAGTGAGTCAGATATCACCACAGCTTATCCCAGAGTGACAATGAAAATCAGCCACTCTGATCTAGTAGTTTATTCCTTTTTTTTAATGAAACTTACAGTTTCTGGAGCAGTCGCCTAGCCACTCAAGTACCACGGCAAACTTGTCTCCGGGGGATGCTGCAAAGGATTCATCCCTACCAGTAAAACTGCAGGGGACAATCCCCGCTGTTAACTTACCTGCCAGGCATAGGTCCCATCTTTGGGGTCGGAACGCCTTGCACATCTAACCAAAATGACCCATCGCTGCCCCCTCCCAGCAGGCTGTCTTATGTGCGGCAGCTCTGCCTTGTCACCGTGGCGATAGTATTCACATCAGATCAGGATGTTAGTCATCGGTCTTCTGGATGTGCACACCTCTCGCTGCTGGCTGCTGCCGCAGGCCATGGTGCAGCAACCATATTTCTGGGACACAAACTTGCCCTCTATTGAAGCCCCCATCTTTGCAGCTCCCTTTGACACGGATTTCAGTCCAACATCCCTGCTCCAGGGTGCACGTCTGCGTACTGATACAGAATTCGGGGAGTGATTTCTGCTGGTGTGTGGCTGGGGAAGCAAAAACATATGACTTTATGTTTGTCTTTACAGGAAGAAGCCGGAGAGCAGGCTCCTTCTGGCTCATGGCGTGTCTCGTTTTTCTTGTCCCTTCTCGTGCAGCAATTGAGTTTGTAGAATTTCACAAACCAGGTTAAGGATACACTGTCCGACGACATTAAGCTCAAATCCTTTTTTTTGCATCCGTGTTCCAGTCTCATTCCCCTGGTGGCTGATATTTTTTGGGTCATTTCTCTGGTTTGGAAGATTCCAGCTGGAAGACGAGTAACCATCTGTGAAGTGCTTTAATCGAACTTAAGTGCTTGATTTACACATTTAACAGTCAGCCTGAAGACCATTTCCAATGTTGTGTTAAGGCATGGGAGCTGCAATATATATACATACATATATACTGTTAAGCTTTGGAAAATTTAGTGAACAACTATAAATGTTTCCTTCATAACATGGAAAGAGTATGTAACAGTGCGTGTCTGACATCCTATTAACTGGTTGTGTGATGATGGCCTTTTCAAATTCTAGGCTGTCCATTAACTTTAAATACACTAGTTTATGTGTATGGCAAAGGCCTTGCATGTGTCCCCTCTACTCTAAATATTTACCAAAATCTGAATTCTCAGCATTCACCAACTGAGGAGGCTGGATCTAAAGGTGCCCCCAGGATAAAATTTAAACGAACATGATTAAAAACAATTCATAAGACATTCACAGCACGAGGCAATCCACTAACATGCTATTCATTCCAAAGTGATTAATCAAATGATTTAT
Source organism: Paramormyrops kingsleyae (assembly GCF_048594095.1). Lineage (NCBI taxonomy): Eukaryota > Metazoa > Chordata > Actinopteri > Osteoglossiformes > Mormyridae > Paramormyrops > Paramormyrops kingsleyae. The sequence continues at coordinate 15,051,497 of NC_132799.1, forward strand.
ACCACTTTATTCTGTTTTAATGGGCCGCTTTATGCACAGCTGTAGAGCAAAGGAATATTTAATCATTATGATTTTCTAAAATAAGAAGTACATAATAATAGGGGTATATATTAATGCACACACCTGTTTGTGTGTGGTGGTGTGAATGTGAGTTGTATGAGTAATTATAGGTGTGTGTGTGTGTGTGCGTGTGTGAGCGTGTGTGTGTGTGTGGGGGGGGGGGGGGGTAGCTGTTAATCATATTCAGAAAGCAATAATCAATGCAAGGTGCTGATTTACTTTAGCTTTATGGGAAAAGCTGTGGGAAACATACAGTATGTCACTATGGTTGTATGACTCACACATGACGCCTTCCCAAGGTGTAGTATGGGGTTTGGTCAGTAGGATGGAGAGATGAGAGCAGTTTTTGGGCTTCAGCCTGGCTGACCATTTCTGAACAGCCTAGGTGCTCTTCAAGTGGGTCACCTACCAGGCAGGGGAGTTTATAGGTGGCTGGAGGGGTGACTGGAATCTCTCTCTCTCACACATGCACAAGTTGGTCTTCCTTTCTAAATGAGGACCATCCATTTATTTCTATGGGAAAAACCCTAATCACAATCACGACACCCTTAACCTCTACCCATCCTTAACCTTAACCATAAGTAACCAACCCAAATACAAGACTTTTGGCATTTTTACTTTTTTGATTGCATTGACACATTTTTATAAAACCGAGGTTATGCAAATGGGGACCTCAAAAGATGTCCCCAAAAGTAGGGAAATTTCAGGTTTTACTACACTTTGGGGACAATTTGGTCCTCAAATGTGATCGATGCAAACACACACACACACACACACATACACACACAAACACAACACATAGTCTAATGCAGATAGGGGCTTGAGCCTTCTCTCCTCTCCAGGTTTTAATCTCTATTTCTCCTCTCTGTTCTCTGGGATCCTGCACTGACATTCAGGTGTGCAGCACATATGCTTAACAGTCTATGGGGGAGGGTGACAGAGGAATGATGGAGCCCCTCCCTTCTTGCGCTGTCATACAACCAGCACAGCAAAGAAGACACCAGGCAAGTCAGGGGGAAAAAAATAGTGTACTGTTAATAAACAGGCTATTCATTCCCTTTCCACAGCAGCATTCTTCTACTGAGTACTTGTTGAGTACTTCTGAGTATTTCTGATGAGTACTTTGTGTGCACTTTTGCTATGGTAGGTGCTTCTTTGTTTCTCTCATCTTACTGAAGTCGAACTCCTACATTTGGATGCTGAGTTCAGTCTTACATTATCGACAATATAAGCCCAGGCCTGCATGGCAGTTGCCACGGGCAACGCAAGCGCAGCACAGTGTGCCGCGTGGCACCACATGTGCCCTTTAGATAAAGCGGTGAGACCTTCTGCCAAGTGGGGGGGTGGGACATTTAATTATTCCTTTGCTCCATCCCAGGACACTGAGACCCGGCATTGACGGCACACCGCTTACCATAATTTAAACAAAGCTGGGCAAAATTAAATTCTGCCTCGGCCCATGAGAAAATGCTTTGCCAGCGCAAGGGGCGATGGGAGCATCTGTCAGCAAAGAGGGGCACTAGCGGAGTCTGGAGGCTTCAACACATTTTACTACAACCTGGCAAATGTCTTTGGCAGCCATCGTCCCTGGCGTCCAATGGGGAGACGTGGTTGTGAACGAGGGATTTGGGGAAAAGGACACAAGGTGGCAGCGTCACATTCAGGCCCCACGGCGAAGGGTGGGGGTGGGGGAGAAATCATTTTCGCTCAGGATTTCTATTAATAGCAGGAATGATAATAAATTTAGGCTATATACAAGTCAAGACTTCAATAACTGCGATCCTGCAGTGGTCTCCCGTCCCATCAGGCCTCAGGCTGAGTGGGGGGGGCACTGCAGCATTACTGGGGTAATTCTCTGCTCTCCCTTTAGATACTTGCTATTTTTGGACAGAGGGACACTTCCCCCATTCTCTGTATGTCACTGAGGCTGCCCCAAGCCCCCACCCCCCCAAGTGATCCAGCCGATGTTCACACCCAGTTCGACAGCCAGTTCCCTCTTCACACACATTCAGATCTCCAACCATCAGTTTGCCCACGTGTACGGTGGCACATACTAAATGCCATGTGTGTTTGCTAAGTTATAAATTAGGATTTCATTATACTTTTTTTTTTCGGGGAACGGGGGGTGGGGCTGGAATTATGTGGGTAGCATGATGAAGTTTGATATGACCTTGTTAAAGCTCAACACGCAATTACTGAATTGCAGTCATCATGAGGTCATGTGAGCTGGGTCAGAGGCTGTGGCGGAGTGGGGGGGGCGGGGGGGGGGGGAGTCAAAGAAACCAGTAATCAGTGAGGATACGCGATAACACCAAAGAATGAGTGAATTTAGGCAAGAAAACCAACCACTATGAATATAAATTCAATACAGACATACAATATAAATGCCTGTAGGGGTCCATACATAAGCAAGCGGACATGAGTATGCTCACCTTGCCTACTGCCCCGTGTAGAGCGTGAGCAGCTCCACCACAGCTTCCAGCAGCAGGAGTCTCGGGGGAGTTGAGTTGGACTTCCGAATTTCCTTGTCAAGTGACCAATGACAACCAATTATCCGGCGTCTCTCGCTCTCCCCGGTTAGACAGCTCCATGACATCTGTCCCCCTCCTCACCAGGAAACTGGAAGCATCCGCGCTCTCTGTGGGGCTCTTCTCACTCTCAGCAGGAAGGAGGTGTGGCAGGGGTAATCTCTCTTTCTATGATGACCGTTTTACCCCCCCCCCCCCAATTAACTGAGCTGGCCAAGACACACTGTCAGCAACAGTTTATACCAATCATGTATTTTTGGAATGTCACTGATTCACCCATGTGCCTTTTTGTAGTGACTCATTACCTTCGGGGGGATGGGGGTGACTAAGATCACCCTGCAAATGCAATCACACTGTCCTCCAGCACTGGCAGTCTGCACTGCACCATCTCACTCCAGGACTAAGACCCATTCCACATGTCTTCCTTGCACACTATGCCTCCTTACTCACTAAATATGTTACACATAATTGCTGTGATTGCAGAGTAACTATGCAGCAGGCTGAGTTTGCGTGAGCAGTGGTGGTAGAGCTCGGTGGAGTGGAATCAGTCTCCCGGCTTGTGCCCGTCTCCTCAGAGGGGCCATCTGCCATCTCCCTCGTGGCAGTAGCGGCTGGGATGTCACGTGGCCCTTTGAAACGCATCCTACGGGTGTCATCGGCGTCCACGTCACCCATGCCGCCATCTTTCTTAATTGGGCGTGCTTTGGCAGCACCCCTGTGAATCACAGGTTCGGCGTCGCGGGGGATAAGAGACGCCCGCGAGCAGTGCTGGTTTTTAGGGGTGGTGTCTTTGATGATGAGGCAGCCTGGGAAAGGTATCCGCACGTCAAACCAGCCTGAGTGCCAGCAATAATTAAATGTGTCCCTTTTGCTCACAATGAGGCGGGCGGGGGGGGGATTTCGAGATAACTTTGATAGGCCTACAAAGAGTCCCAGGGGGTGGGGGCGGGGGGTATAAAGGAGCGTAATCCGATAACGATCAGGACACTAGCTGTGAACATTACTCACCGAGCTCTGGAATTGGGGAGGAAGTTCCAAAGGAAACAGGCGACAGCCTTTCGGATCCAGCACACAGATATAAATAGCGGGTAAACACGGAAAACACGGACGGACACACACACACGCACGCGCATACACGCCCACGCACACACACAGGCCTGCGTGGTAATACATGCAGCACTCCATCTTATCTGTCCATGTTGGGGGGGGGTGGTATATTAATACCCACCCCCTGAAGAGTAATCTGCTTCAGGAGACAGAATGAAGATGAAGAACCGAAATGTAAATCTAAAGGAGGCTGATTGTGCTTCACTGGTGTCTGTAAAACATGGCTTGTTTATGCGGAAAACAGGAGCAGGATTTATTTAATATTAGCCATCTGAGCACACCCCCCCCTCCAGGAACGGGCGGGCGTTGCCGTGAGAAACGACTCATCATTTTCTGCCTGCGTGGGCCCGGAATGCTGGAGGTCGTTATGCCCTGGGGGGGGCAGATGAAGACAAGCACGTTCTCTGGAAGCTCTGCATGTACGCGGCACAGAGCTGAGTACTGCACGGAATGGGAGGAGAGACAGAGAGGGGGAGAGAGAGAGAGAAAGAGAGAGAGAGAGAGAGAGAGAGAGAGAGAGAGAGAGAGGAAGCTCGTTAGAACACTGTTTTCACTGCGGAGCTTCCCCTGAAGAAATCACGTCTCCCACTCTCGTTTTTCTGCTGAAGTGACAACTAGTGGAGCTGAAACAAATGCCCATCCCCCAGATCCTCCGCAAAGCCCCCCCCCCCCCCCCCCCCGGCTGCCACGCCCTTACACGAACCCTGTCCTCATTCCGGCAAGCGGATAACTGCAGAGAGTGCAGGGGTTGCATTTGCTGTGGACGTTGATGATGGTAATCAGGCGTGCTATGTGCACAGGTATGGGGATTAAAGGGTTACAGGGTGCAAGGAGGTTACAGGTATCACAATATCAAGCTTCATGGTGAAAGACCATTTCAGTCGTTGCTTATCCTTTTGTGAAATATCCCCTCTGCTGGTTCTACCCTTTCAGGGGCCCTAGGCAAAGCTTCACTTGGGAGCCCCCCCCCCCCCCCGATGATCTTTACACTTCCTCTGCATCACAGGTAACCTGGGGGCCCAGGCGACTTCCTATTCTGCCTACAGCCAGAGCCGACCCTGAACATCCCGCTGTGTGATTGTGGGAATCTGTCAGTGCAAGTTAAGGGGGGGACAGAGAGCAGGTCACAGTGAGACCAGCTGGGTTACAGGTGTTATCAGGGCACCGAGGGCCCATGTCATGGTGCTGCTGCTTCCCAGTCATCTAACCAAGGAGGGATCCTCACACTCTAGGTTCTGGGCTTTCTGGTCTCTGTGACACGCCGTGACCCAGGGCCATGGAGGAACTCCCCAGGTCTCCTTGCTGATGGATATCTGCACAGAGCGTGACCCTATAGGAATATCCCTATGTTTGTGTATGTGTGTGTCTGTGTGTGTGTGCGTGAGCATCCATGTGCGCGTGTGTCTGCCTGCGTGTGTGTGTGTCTGCCTGCGTGTCTGCCTGCGTGTGTGTGTGTGTCTGCCTGCGTGTGTGTGTGCGTGAGCATCCATGTGCGCGTGTGTCTGCCTGCGTGTGTGTGTGTCTGCCTGCGTGTGTGTGTCTGCCTGCGTGTGTGTGTGTCTGCCTGCGTGTGTGTGTGTGTATGCGGGTGCATTAATTCCTGCTTCAGTGCCTGGCTTGCGCCGTGATGAAGGCAGCCCACTCTGCAGAGCACTGCCGACATTGTCCCCATTCGTTTTCTCCCGCTATCCTCCTCCCTCCCCATCCCTCCGCTTGCCTCGAGACACCAGCGTGCATGAGCAGAGATCTGCCTGCCTCCCCTCCCTCTTTGGCATCGCTCTGCCGAACACCCACGACGTGCCGGTGGAGGGTCCCCCTTGGCTGCAGCTCTGAAGCGTTATGGCTCTGGTTAGCTGCCGGGAGGGAGAGTCTGGCTCACAAACACACACACACACACACACACACATTTTGCTTCGGCTTGCTACCTTCCCTTCATCCGTGTGCCTGTTTGTGCTCAGCTGCCTGGATCCCATGAGCCATGGGAAGAAGATTAGTGACCTGATTGGACGTTGTGTCCAATCAGATCAGTGTCAGCTTCAGCCTCAAGTCAAAGGCTGTGGTGGCGGCTTGAAAGGGGATCAGGGTGGAGTTGTGTTCAGTCACGCTGGTGACAAAAACCTGCCAAAACCAGTAGCGGGGGGGGGGGGGGGGGGTCTGACTTGTGATTCCCTGGGTGTCCTCCTGTGGTCAGAATACTCTAATGCTGTGTTCCATCTGAACTCATAACTCGGAAGTGAAGTTGGAATTCCTACTCAAAAAAGCGGCGGAATCTACACAACCCTGACCTCAGAATTCAAGATGGCTGCCCGCGTTATCAACAGAAGTTAAAGCTGTAGTTTTACACTGTTTATTAGCACTTATATGACTCATTAAATCGGTCGTACACACAGTACTGTCAAACCGCTATCTGTGGACATGTTGCTACGCAAAATACTGTGTAATGTGTTGTTATCTACAGATATTGCTAACAATGGCTAACAACTAACCAGGTTAGAACTGGGCCTATTTCACTAAGCGGGATTTCTTGCTTAGCTGGATAACCTGTCGGATATAAGGAAGTCTGGGCTAAATGTAAGTCAACAAAGATAAAGGCCATTTAAACTGGAGTAAATGAAATTCAATAATCCGGCTAAGCAAGAAATCTCGCTTTTTGAAACGGGTCCCTGGTATCACTACATGGCTTTCCGACTTGGAACGTGGTTTAACTCGGGCAAGACGTCATTCCCAGCTTCACCTTCCCACCTCTGAGGTAAATGAAATGCTGCGTATATCTGCCCAAGACGGGGTATTATTCCAGCAGCTGAAAGGGGGCATTGAAGGGCGCCTAAAAAACACAAGGGATCAGAGTGTCCCATAAGAGTGAGGACCAGGGACGCAGTAGAAGGAAGACAGCAATGAACCCTCGGTAAGTGACTGGTGACAGTGACAGGTCATTTATGTCACCAGGGCTGCTGTATGGTTCAGCCGGCTAAGCCTCTGTGCCTGTGATTGGAAGTGCGCTGGTTCAAGGGCCTAATGCAAAGGTCCGCATCTTAACCCCCAGCTCAAGGGGCACCGTATGCTAGCTGACCCTGTGCTGTGACCCCCAAGCTTGTTCTCACCTGCATATGTGTCTGTGTGTGTTATGAAGAGCCAGATGGGATAGGTGAAGAGAAACATTCCAGTGTACCTGCACTGCCAGCAGTTACATCTAAACAGACCCCGGCATCGATTCTGTGATCTACAGGTAACTTATGACCCCATTATATAGGTCCTGTACCACGTTCCTGCATCTCAGTGTCAGTGGACCACTCTGCCCCCCATACCTACAAGGACGATACTAGGATTCTTTTTTAAGGTTCATAAGAAGGGCCATGTTTTGAATGGGGGAGTGATAGGGGAGGGGCCACCTCAGGGGCCAATCAGCTTTCAGCGGGAGCTAGTGCCCCTGTAGTCTCGTCCCTACATACAGTACCTGTGCTCTCACACTCGTCAGATTGTCTTCCACACAGAAACATAAAAATAAATATTTTTTTCCAGTCCCCATAAGAATGGCCTCAATTTTATAACAAGTGCTGACTGCAATCAAAAAACTAAAAAGACCAAATGTCTTGAATTTTGTTTGGTTACTTATTGTTAAGGTTAGGGCTGGGTTTGGGTTAAGGCCGTCATTTTTGGATTTTGGTTATTCCCATAGAAATTAATGGATAAAAGATATGAGTATACAGTAGGTACTTAGCTGAGCCAATGACTTGAAATTGCCCCTAATATGTGAATGTGTGCATGTGTGCGTGTGTGCGTGTGTGTGTGTGTGTGTGTGTGTCCCCATGCATGTGTGTGTGTGTGTGTGTGTGTGTGTGTGTGTGCATGTGTGTGTGTGTGTGTGCCCTGCGAGGGACTGACATCCTGCCCAGCGTGTCCTGTTGCCTCCTGCTACCTGGGAAAGACTGAGCTCACCCTGACCCTGAACTGGATACACAGGTTTAGAAAATGGATGGATTAAAAAATAAAACAAATGACAAAGCCAGGAGCCACAGAACATGTTTTTCTGCAGGCATGTTAACAGAAATAAAACTGGGTCTGTGAGTACAATTAAAAGGCACCTTGAGAAGACGGGCAGGGCCGCCAGCCAGCACACCGTGCGGCAGGTTCCTCCACCACGTTTTGGGTTTCACATTTTGTCCGCTTTGGTGCAATAGTCTTTCCGCAATCCCCACCCTCTTTGCCAATCCTGAGTGAAATTCCACAGCAATGGTCCAGGTCCTTAGTGAGAACGGTTATGTTGAACCTCACCTAGCCATGATATTCAATTAATTATTCATGAATGACTACGGCTGAAGTGAAATTACAAAACTAAATTCTCCCAAGTGCTCCGAGGCAAACAAACAACGTAATGTTTGATGGCACCCACAAGATGCCGCGAGGACTTCGAGACAACAGAAAGTGTGCTGAGATCTAGCTCAAGGTAAACCAGCTCTGAAACAGAGCCCTTCTATCCCAGCAAACTGCATCGCATGGTAGCCTTTTCTCTAAGCCGTCTAAGACCAATGAACACCAGAAATGTGATTTTTCTCAGCCCAAAGGAAATACTCTGTGGACACACGAACACAGATAAACAACAAGAAACAATCAAGAAAATTAACAGCATATCAGCGTCCTAAAAGATTGAAACGGAGCAGTTATCTAATGAGTATGACTTGTGCGATGATACAGTCAGGTCAGTATTTTGATGTAGGTGCCAGGTTGAACGTACCAGCATAATGTTTCTCAAATTCCCCTTTGCAGTTGGGATTGCTGTATCAGTTAGAAAGCACTCCACACTAAGCACAAACCATCATGTCTTCAGTTTAGTCGTGTCCTTAAGGATTTTTTTCTTAGTCCTAGGTGATGACATGTCCCCATGCTGAAGCGATGTCTGTGGTCTCTGTGAGCACAGGGCATGGAGCGCAGGTGAGCTGTGGTCTCTGTGAGCGCAGGGCATGGAGCGCAGGTGAGCTGTGGTCTCTGTGAGCGCAGGGTGTTGAGTGACTGAGGACCCTTATCTCTGGGAACAAATCAGCCGTAAAATGGGTGAGAGTGGGTGGAGGCCCAACCAATCAGTGTCCCCGTGCCGGGATGGTAAAGGAGGGGCTTGGCCCCGTTTGAGTGGAGACTCTGGACTTCCTCAAAGCTCAGACCACTCAACTGAGAGGAAACAACGTCCCCCATGACAAGTGTCACCTGGAGACCTCCTCAGGGTCACAGAACTGACATGGTTATTAACCAACACATATTCACTGGGATTCATCATTTACATTATCTGTCTTTCAAGGTTAAATATTTAGTCTTTATGATTGAGTCAATTGTATCATACCGCATGTACCAATATTCAGAGGTTGGATTGTAATTATAATGAGATGTCAAAAAGAAAAAGAATTTAATGTTGAGTGAGCTCATTCTGTCCTCAGAGTTACCCTAGAACTATACAAGTTTGGGTACTTTTGATACAGCATGCATCCCAAAATGTAAATACTTCTGCATTTTCCAGTTGCTATTTATGTTTCTGGGGAGGGGGGGGGGGGCAGAGGTCCATCAGTAATCGCTGTAAAGAAGAGGTTCATTTACAGAAAATAAGGGCACCCTGGATCTCAAGCTGATCAAGTCATTTAGTGATAATGCTCCCCAGAGGCACAGCATGACAGAAAGAACAAAGTGAATAAAACATAAAAGGAAGTCTTCTTCTGAAGTAATCTGGGGGAAAAAAGTCGTTAGGCTTCCTCCAAGAACTGCTCACGACTTAATCATTGAATCTGTTTGGAGTTTCACTGGACCCTGTCAGAGAAAGAGAGTTCCTCCTAAAATTTAACACTGTTGATGAGCAATCAAGAATTTTGATTTGCAAGATCCAGACACAAACACGACATGTTGAAGGAATAAGGACCAATCCATACATTGCATTTCCGTTCCTGCATCATGTCCTATAATGCAGCAGAGAATCACATGACCCTCCACCACACTCTGGATAAGCAGTATGGAAGACAGGTATCACTGGAATAAGGGGTATATGCATCATTCAATAACTGTTACGCAGATTTATAAGTGACCGCAATCCCCTGCACAGGTGGCAGAATGTCAGCTGAATTCTATTGATCCGTATCATTTCAGCTTCCATTGTGCAAAACTGTAGGTGCCAAATATCTCCTTAGTGGACTGTGAGCACACAATGAATCCCCAGGGAATTCCTTCACTTTACGGTGGTTATATGTCTATCTAATTGGTGAAATCGTAAGCAGATGGTGACCTTTGGCACCGGGGAACATTTGTTGTGGGAACTCACTGAGCCGAAGAGGGGTAGTCTTTAACGTACGATCCCCTGTGGATGTCAGGCAATGATGCATTGTTTTTCGTTCGTGAACCTCCTTAAATCAACAGGCAGCCTGAATACACTATGAGCACTGACCCCTCCCCTAATTAGCACAATTAGCACGTTCTAATGTCCCGTGGCTGGGATGATGGATGAGATGGCAAACTGGGGGAGGGGGGGGGGGGGGGGGGGGTAGGTTACTGCTACACTGCATCAGGCAGTTTAAAACATGTCATGTCAGGCTATTAAAAAAACACAAATCTAAACGTGCACTGATTAAATCAATACTTTGACAAGACAGTAGAACATGTAAGAGCGCAGCAAAAAGGTGATGGTCAGATAGGGGTGTGTGTGTGTGTGTGTATGCGTGTGTGTGTGTGTATGTTTACCCTACATGCGCGTGTGTGTGTGTGTGTGTGTGTGTGTGTGTGTGTGCGTATGTGTATGTGTGTGTGCGTGTGTGCGTATGTGTGTGTGTGTGTGCGTGTGTGTGTTTGTGTGTGTGTTCCTGACCTTCTGCATTGTGTGAAGGGTTTAGGTCCAAGCAAAGGGATCATCTTCAGCCTCAGTATAAGGCTATGAGGGCCAGTCTCATATGGTGAGTGGGGATTCACCTCAGTGTCCTTCTTAGACTCAGAGATGATGCGTGGGAGGGGGCACATGCCAGTCATAACACAGCTTCCACCATCACCAGTGTCCATGAGATCCACATAAACCATGTCCAGACGGTAAATGACACACTTGTCATAGGGCTATAAAACTTGCATATATACATAAATGTATCTTATAAATGGGACCTTCAAAAAACACCTAAGGACACAGCAAAGAAACACTCCAACTTACAGTGAAGGACGTTTGTGTGATATTTCCCATAGTTTACGATCTGCTCAGTGCTAAACTAAATTTATTGCGCACACATTTCACTCCGAGAAGATGTCGCGCCATGTGCATGCAGAGGTGGCAGCGCAAGTTTTTGGAAATCTGCGCCTGAAGATTGCGACACTGATACACAGTTTTCTCCTTTTGAAAATATACTTACTCTGCCAGTAAGTATATTTTTACTACTATAATTGTTGATACTACATGTACATTAAGTTATAATACAAAAACAAAAACAAATTAACTGTACATGTGCTTATATTTACTCCTTCTCAAGTTGTTTGGTATGATTTCTATTTTACAGTTTCAATAATTAAAAAAATTCAAAATCTAATGTTGAAATAATATCAGCGCAAAGTTCTGCGTGTATGCTAATGGCCGCTTCAGTTGTATCGATACTTACTTCTGTTGTTTGGTAGCAAATTGGTGTAAATATTGAGCAGATATTTGTCATTACTTGCAATTATATTCATGACTATACACTCCAAATGGATATAACGTTTTGCAGCTTCACGTTTTTTTTTTGACCTTTTGTGATCCGTTATTATTGCCCTTATTTTTGCAAATGCTGTTATCATACTGTAATTGTGTTTTTTGGAGCATTTACAGAGACGAAGATGGATCTGTAAGCCACCGTGGAACGTCAGCCAAGCAGGATCAAATGTAACCCTTCGAAGAGCAGTACAGTATTTGAGATTCACACAATTTTTCCATGTGTGCATCTATGTTTGTGACTTTGTGAGAGATGGCACCATTGCATTCATTTTTTTGCAAACAAAAACCTCCGTGTTGTTACCTTGGCGTATTTATTTATACACATTTATTTATGTTTGTTATTCAGGGGTTCAGTTTCAGGCTGCGTCAAAAGATGGGGAAAAGCTGGTTCACCTCTTCCAAAGAGGCATGGCTGCACGATAAAATGTTCACAACAGGATCATTCCGATCATTCACCAGTTCGAGTGAATCCTATAAACCTGGATGTCAGCAAAGAAGCATCGTACAGTTGCAGGACTTGCATGCAGTGCAGGGAGGATGGCGAGAGGATAAACACTCCCAGGAACTGAAATGCACTCTGCCTACAGTTAATTAGCCACTGCACTGAAGAGTGGCAAAGGGAAAACTGATCGATATATATATACAAATTGTGTTCACCATGAATATTGCTTGTTTGCAGTGTACAGACAATTGCATTAACTATGTTTATGGAGACTGTGTTGTAAGCATTTGAAACAAGCATTTGAACAAGTTCTATTTTTGCAATAAATGTTTCTAAAATACATTTTTTTACTGAATACTTTTCTAGTCATGGAGGAGGGAGAGGTGTGATTGCTGATGGGTCACTTGGGCCCCTTGAATAAGGCTGCATGTCACCTAGATCAAGTGTGAACAGCTCATGCACACATTACAGCACCTACATATGCAGTGAAAAAGGCCACTTTTCACAATGCTTCTGCAACTGCTCCAAACTGCATTTTCCAGTGTGTATATTTTCACTTCAGATTACAAGATGGATATTAATCTGGCATATATACATCCCTTTCATTAAATATGAGTATAATACCAAAACAAATATATTAAAAGAAATTTATTTGCCATGAGTTCATGAAATTGACAAAAATGTGTGAACACGTCCCAGTCAGTAAAAGTGTGTCCCCTTCCCCTGGTCCCTCAGTGCTGTAGCTAAATTAATACACAGTTCAGCAGTGCAGGGCATGCAGTATACAGCTGACAAATAATCTGTTTGGACTTCATGCTTTGACTTTGACAGCTGATGATCCAATTAAATGCTATGAAATTTGGAAGTGATATTTTCAAAGAGACCTGCATTCCAGCAGGGACCAGTTAGAAAGATCAGGCTGAAGGGACACGTCTAGGGAAATGGAAAGTGGGCGAGCTGGTCACCAGCGAGCGGCTCAGTGTCACGTATTATGCACAGCATCATTGGAGATTTCCCTTTTAAGCAGAGGAAAGGGCAGACCTTTGGCAACATGGAGGTATTGACAGGTCAACTCCCTTTGAAAGTGGACCTTCGATTTCCCCTCCTCCAATTCACGCCCCCACCCCCCCCAATCTCTTTCTAAGTGGGGGCAGTGTGTGGCTCATAAGGTTAGGATACTAATGTAGCTTTTCTACCACCAAGAACCAAGTTTTACTGCGATGAGGAGGTTATCCATTGTAAATTAGACAAGCCGTACGCGAGTCACATCCACGCTGATGCGGCAGAGCTGGAGGCGTGACCAAACCCAGCTGATTGTGTCACCAGTGACATGTTAGCACGAAAAGCCTGGTGGGGCACAATAAGCTCTGAATGGGCAGCATCCGACTCACTAATGAAACTACACACAATGCGCAGCAATGTTAGTTAAGAAAAATATATATTATTTGTAACACTGAATTTTTGATGTTGTGTACTGCTCCACACGATATCTGGTGGACCAGGCCCCACCGGCCCCTAATGTAGAGTCACCATCATCTGGCTGGTCAAAATGCATGGAAATAGTAGTGATCTGGGTTGATATGCATGGATTAACTGAAGAAAAAAAGTCATATTCTATATATTATTCATTGTCAGTAGAATCACACATCGCAATGTATTGTTGCATTCCCAATAACTTGGAACCTGAAAATTTCCAACCACCTACTTAAAAATGTACTATAGAACGGCTGAACAGAATGGATGCATAATGCAAATTTATGCAAGCTAATGCTAATTCTGCTTGCATGTGATGCTAAAATAGCATGGCAATTCTCACAAGCGTGTTAGAGGAAATTACCAAGCTGACCCTTCTGCAGTGGAAAACCAAAGCAAGCTGGAACCGTACTTTAACTAGTGTCTCTTTGGAATACGGGTTGGGTATCACCTGGTTCCAGTATGACAGTGGAAAACTGCCATAACTGTGACCAGAAGGTTGCTGGTTCAAATCCTGAGGCTGGCAGAGTGATTTCACCATTGGGCCCTTAAACCCCAACTGCTCCAGGGAGTGTTTGGCCAATCCAGTTCCTCAATTGTGCATCACCTTGGATAACAGTATCTGTTACAAGTACAAGCCTGTGTTGTCTCCATTGAGAAATCACACTCTAGATGTACATGGACTGAGCAGTTTTTAAAGCAAAAATTTGATTTATGAGTGTTTATTTTAATGTTGCAGGGCTGACTACTTCCCACAAGCCTAAAAGACACTATCGCCGGAGCCTGAGAAAACAGGCAGGGCTCCATATTGATTAAAACACAAAATGACATACATGCGTGACAAGTAAATGTGTGCAACTTCTAAAAGACAAATGAGCAACAGCTCCTAGTCATCGTGCTAAAAGTATGCCGCATGACTCTAATTTCCTTTACACACTAGTGCAAGCAGCCCTTTACATATCTGTCATGAATCTCCAAATCATGCACCCAGTTCATTCCAACTGAATGAAAGAGCATCCTTGCTGGGGAATCCATTCCATATTGATCGCATTATCGAATATGAAATCTAATTCTTTTGGCTCATCATTCTACTGCCTCCATATTAAGTGTGTCAGAGACTTTGTGTAGATCAATACTAGGAGAAAACCCACAGACACGTGTCTAGAATTCAAAAAACACCAATTTTCTATAAAAGCCAGCAGGACCTGAAGCACTGGACTGGCTCCCCCCCCTTATTTATGAGTCAGCCTTTTTGGGGCAGCACACTGAATGACTTTTATCACAGTATCAAAACTAAGTGAGATTTACTTGACATTCCCAAATGACAGTTAATGCTAACAATAACCAGTAAAACTGATATATCGCAGTACAATAATAATGGCCTCCTGAAAAATGGCTCCCACTAATACCAGTAAATGATTTAATCTACATAAATGGTTTAAAAATGGTTTGCAGGTCGTGTCCTGCCCACCTGACTCTCCTGGCCCTGATACTAGTTTCCCCTTGTTAGTCCTTGTCTATAAGTATCTGTTTGTCTTGTCAGGCCCAGTCGAGATATTGATGTCAAACCATCTTGTTGCCTGTGCCCTTCCTTGTTCCATTCCTCCTGTCTTTTGATCCCTCGCCATCCTGTTTATTTCCAGTCTCTGTTCTTTGCGTTCAATAAATCCCTCTTTTGTATTGCTGCAACACCTGCCCCCGAGTTCTTCATCCCTTATAACGTGACAAATATGCCTAACAATGGTAAATGTTGAATTGGTAGTAAATAGTACTTTGGAACAAAAAACAAAGTCCTCTTAAATCTGCAAGGTAGTAAATTACAGAGGAATACAAAGATTATTGAACAAATGTGAAATAATGTTTGCAACTGAATGCAAGTAAATGCATAGTGTGAATGCATGCTATCATTGCCTCTATTGGCTGAAGGATATCCATTTCTATGTCTTTTATTCTGCAGTTCCTCTCAAATTTGCTGAAAAGTAAAAACAGAGAGGGCCGTGGAATCGCTGCTCCAAGTATCCATGAATCGCACATGCAGATAATACCTCTCTTCTATATACGACAGAAAGTACCAGTTTTCCAGCTCGACGGATGTACAGTTCAGCCAGAAAATTAAAGGACTGCAAAAGACCGTATGGGAGCTCGCTCTGGGGCCACAGCTTACTAAGCGCAAAAGCGGAAAATGATGAAGCTACCACACATTTTCACACTCACAACCCTGAACATCCTAACAACCAAAACAATACCCCCCCACCATCACCAGCACCTCATGGGAACCACCCCCAGTCACAGACCAGGCGTTTCCAATTGAAATGTAGACATTTTTTCTTTCATCATCTTGGTCTGTGACCTTTGTGCTGCATGAAATTCAACAGCTGCTTCATAAACTGAACTATCTATGCCTCAACCCCAATCTGGTTATGAGCTGCAAGTCATTGTTACTCCACGGCAGTTGTGATGCAAATTACAGATAAATAAAAGGCTTTGTTTCCGATTACAGGTAGGCAGTCCTGTCCCCGCTGATGCTAAAGCTCAAACTGGGAGTAATAAGTCAATTTGCCTGTAATATTTATGCATGAGTCAATCTGCATTGTAAATGGACAAATTGCACATACTTTTAAGTGTACAATATCCCCCACACAGGCCAGCCCTGGAATCGGTCCCACAAAAGCAATGCCCGTAATGAGCATTGATTTCACATGTTATTGCTGCAGGCTAATTTATCGAGCAAAAAAACGTGCAACTTCATTAGTGATCTTGGTCCCGTCACCCCACAATAAAGGGCAGATATGTCAGACTGGCATCCGAAGGCAACGGGATCCTTTGCAGTAGTGAACTGTCGCTATTTAGCAATACTTATGCAAAGACTGTATAGATATCTGCAACGATTTTTATAAATTTAGATTGGACCTATAATTTAATTAAGTTATTTTTAAAAGTGCATAACAGAAAAATAAGCAAATTAAATGAGAGTGTAGTGCTGAAGCTCTGCTAGGCACTTGGTATAATTAGTCCCAGTATGACTGTTAACAGGGCCAGTAAAAGTAGATCGATGAAAATACGTCAGATTAACAGGTCGTTTAACAAATATTTCCTGACCCGGGAGAGGAGATGGATTGCCGCCGTTTTCACACTTATTTCAGACGCACATTTCGCCAGTGTTTGAGGTCAGAGCCCCGATAATAAGATTCCACGACCAAAACTTTGCAATCACTCAAAACGGACAAGAATATTTTTTAGGAATATGGGAAAAGATAATCCTTTTCGAGGATACATAATCTGAAGCAGGACAATCTTTTAAGTAAACGAAAAAGTGGATTAATTTACTGCAATCGTATACACCACGTGGCCTGCCTGATTGGAAAATCACAAATTAATAGGTACCTTTCTGCTGAGCGGAGCAACGTTAATATTTATGAATGAATTATTAATGGATTATTTAAAAAACACTTCTTCGTCCTTCATCGATGAGAAACTCCCAGTACGCAATTCTGCTACGGGAGACGCACGATGTAATAGTTCCCTTTTCTATATTATTACTTTGCGCTCTTAATTATAAGCAACACCAGTCACTCCTCGCCAGTCCAGCTTCATTGTGACTGCTGGTGGTGGGTGGGGGCCGGTTGGGGGGAAGGGGGGGGGGGGGGTTCGTGGAAAGACAAAAAAAGACAACAGCTCTGTTTTTCTCAGTCTTTTAATGATGTTTTCCTTCATTGTAATATTGGAAATCATAACCGCGTCTAACCCCGAATTGTCTTCTGGGAGACAGATCTTTCAAAAGAAAAAACTTGAACCCCACCCCTAGGTTAGATTCTATCTAAAAACGAAAAATATAAGCTATACTTAAACATATTCTCATGTGTGGAAGGACAGCCGCCTGCTTACCACTTATGTAACAACATGACTGGTTAAGTTTTGTTCCGGTTTTTTTTTTTGTTCTTATTGTATTTCGTTAGATATGGTAAACTTGGCTTTGCTTCTCTGTGTTTTAGTTTTCCTTCTGATCTTTCCAATTCTGTCTTTTGAGCTGGAGCCCTGCGTCTATGTTGGATCTTTTTACTCGGCTGAAACTGTCACAGCCTGCGCGATCACATGCATCTTCATCGGGACTGCAGGATCGGAGTCCCAGTCCGGCCGCAAGATGTGCCAGGAGTAAACTGGCTGAGTAAATAGAAAATTGAACCAAATGCACACAGTAATTATTTCAGTAGGCTATTTTGCATTAATTCGACCGTGAATAATGCGACTGACAAAAGTCGACAAGCTCCCAAGAAAATAGGATTTGGTGCAGCGACCCGAAGGACCATTCTGGCTGTTACCAGTTAACTCCCGGAATGGACAACGACGAAGGCGGACGATTTAATACAATTTACTGGGGAAATGAAAGCGCTACTTTATATTTTGGGATTACACCGCTGAACTGATTTCATTGTTTTTCTAACTGGATTGTTTCGCGACAATTATGCAGCTCAATTTACACGAGCGATTTGATAGATGACAACTGTACTGGCTTGTCTTTTGGGCTCCGGACATGTGCGGCTAAATGCGGCGAGGCGTGGAGGTTAAACAGGAGCTTAAAAGTGGGTTAATGTAAAACAAGTCGTTTGAGTCGCTATGGAAGGAACGGTAACCGATTGTTGTTAATATCCGCGATCTGTCTACAAAAGTCGTTCTACTCTACTTTTCCCAACAATGCGGGATTGATGAACCGCTTTCCTATATCAATAGGACCCAGACTACTCGAACCAATGCCGATGTGCTTTGAGGGACTGATCCTCTCGTAGGGGGATACAAAGTGAGTTTGTAGCGTGGACACAAGCCCGTCCCCAGAAGAGTGAGGTACAGTAGCCGAATGCCGCTCCCCACCCTGCTGCGAAGCCGGTCGCTGTCCGTCGCGATAGTGGTGCTGAAATCTGGATGATGCCTGGCCAGCGAATACAAGACTGCCGTTCCTTACACATAAACGAGGACAACGGTCGCTTTCTGCTGCTCGCCATCCTGATCGTGCTGTACCTGCTGTGCGGTGCCGCAGTCTTCTCCGCCATCGAGAGACCCTCGGAGCTGCAAGCCCACGGCCGCTGGAATCGGACGCTCTTCAACTTCAGCGAGACGTTCAACATCAGCCTGGAGGATCTCAACTCCTTTCTGAGGGAATACGAAGCCGCGATCGCCGCCGGGATCCGGGCCGACACCATAAGACCGCGATGGGACTTTACTGGTGCATTCTACTTTGTTGGAACTGTCGTATCAACTATCGGTAAGGAGAAAAGTACTTTATTAAGCAACTATAACACCCCTCCCCCAGCCCCAAAGGGAAAACAACTTATTGTGATATTGATATTAGAGTCCAATTAGACGATTCCTTGTGTGTTAGATCAAAAATCCTTTTATCTACTCCAGAATGTGTTTTGTTTGGTGCTTATCGCGTCGTCCCTCTGTTCCTTGTTAGCGATACAGGTCCCCTGCCTGTGTGTCCTACCAAACTAGTGGAGTCAGCACAGACATACATCAATACAGTGACCATGTGTCACAATGATGTCCTACTTTAGAAATCATAAAAATCAGCATAAAGCTTTTGCCTCTGCACAGCCTGGGCAAATAGTTTCTTTTTGTTCTGATACGCCTGCCATACTGTGATCCAAATGGTGTATATTAGTCATGCTTATATTTGGATAGAAGCTCTTTCTGCTTCCCAGAAGATATTGGATCGTACTGGAATTCCTCATGCTGCAGACAGATCTGATCACGGAAAGTCACGGCTTAGCCGGGATATCTGGGTGCATACGCCACTCAACAGCGCATTTCACGCTCACTATATTCTGAAGCAATATTAGCACCATTTATTCAATGTACTGATCGTTGAAAGGCAAATCTAATCTTTCATAGCTGTAAGATTTCTATCGCATGGCTTTTATGTTGAAAATTGTTGATCAATGAATTACGGGTCATCTCTTGTAAAGGCAGACTGAAGGCTCCCTGCACAACTTTTAACTGTTTAAATACAGGAAAATAAAAATATGTTAAAGCAGGAACAATACATCAGTATAATCTTGAATATTATCGGAGCTAATTCTTCATCAATGAACAATTCTTTGAAAAAAACAACACTCAAATTCACATCAGAGATACAATTAAAGCTTATAATATGTCTATAGATATAAATCAGAGGCAGTGAATGTTTACCATCTTTGTAATGTTTCACATGTGTGTTTTCATCATGAATGTGCAGGTGAATGACAGTTGTGGCATAAATGAATGCTTGCAGGATTCATCATCTCTCCATTCCCACCAGTCCAGGCCACCAAGCAGCAACACTCATTAATCATTTGAGTTCCTGCATTTCTACTGCAGGTAAAATATTGTGTTTGTGGTGGGCCGTTTCGTTACCTGGTTGTATATAAGGTATAAAGTGCTGCAGTGGGGATTTAGGGTGGGGGAGGGGGTTCTGTCTGCATTCCTGCTGGACCTCACTGTGCTGTAGTGATATGACACACCCCAGAGGGGTTGGGAGGTGCACACAGACACCTATCTCGCAGTTTCCTGGTTAACACCTTGTTGGCAGAAGGCTGTGGCTGGACACCATGCATGCACACGGTTGTGGTTTAATCAGGGGAGCTGCAAGGGATTTTGGGCCCCATGAAAGCATCTCATATTGGGCCTCAAACCCAGGACAATCAAATTATGTTCCAAATTTCTCAGCCCCCTGTCACTCAGGGGGCCCTGTAATCATCCCAACTCCCCCCTTTTTACAGCACCCAGGTGTAAACAGTCTCTGCACCCCCCCCCCCCCTCCCCAAACCCCCACCTGGAGGTTATCGGTAAGAAGAGACTAGCAGAGAGCAGGTGGGAGATGGAGAAGTGTGTGCAGGCCATGCCACTGGGACTCCAGTACCTTGAAATCCACACAAAAAGAGATTCTTGGCTTTTATACATACGGGTGGTCAGAAGATCCTCCCAGGAGAGGCGTAGGCGGGCAGGCAGGATGCGATCTCTGTGTCGTGAAAGTGGAAGGTTCTTCTTTCACATTCGACCCTCGCAAGGCGAAACACCTGCTGAAAATGTTCTCCCTATTACTGATAGTGTGGTGGTTCAGCCCACAAAGCAGTTATCTTCATTTCTGCAGCCAGACATTCACCAGCGAGAGCCAAAACTGGATCCAACATGCATGTGCCTGTCAGACCACAGCTGGTATCCATTGTTAGCTCCCCTGGCTTGTATTTAGTTGCGTGCATCAGGATATTATTATTTTTTTGAAAACATTAGTTAGTGATGTCATTGCTGGTCTCTCTGCTCCTCACCCACCCCCATCATTCACGCTCATGCTTCTTATCGCCTGTTTACTTCGATTGTGTGCAGTTCACAGCTTACTAATGCAGCTTGCTAAGAGATCTAGCCTATAGGAGTGACCTCAGGTAACCTCCGGCCTTGTCTGGGCATCTTCCATTGCTACAGCCATAAGGAGCTGGAGAAAGTCATTCGAGATACCCTCATTTGTTCTAAACCTAGCGGGGCTTTCCATCAATAGCTGCTTAAACACTGCAAGCATGGCTGTAGCCATTAAATGAATGCACCTATATGCACCATTTGTGAAATATAATATTATAGTAAGTTCACATTTAAACAATACCATTGATTGTTAGCATAAGTTCCACATGACACGTTTGAGAGAAGTAAGTAAGTAACATTTGCCAATATTCAGCTTTACTGCTAAAGCTATCTCTACCTCAGAATGATTGATTCTGTATGAGGTATTCATTTATTTGGTGGGGGAAATGAAGTCCTGATGTGTAATAATTCTTTGTAACAGGCTGTACTGTGCCATTTGAAAATTAACCTTCTGCAGTCAAGCATGCAACAACTTCTTTCTGAATAAACAGTGATAGTTTGAGACCAGCATCACATCTCATTTTTTCTTTGGGAAAAAATATGTGGACACCTGCGTGAACTATACATCATTCCAAACCCGGGGGGTTTTAACATGAAGTTTGTCAGACCTTTGTTTGTATAATAGCGTTTAAACATAGATGTTGGGACATTGCTGGTGAGATTTACTGCCATTCAGGTTCAGTATTGATGTTGGGCAATCAAGTCCCTTTCTGTGAATCTGTGGGGTGAACTACTTTACAGCTGAACTTGCTCCCAGACCTTTTGACCTTCACCTGTGGCTGACCAGGGCAGCTCTAGCAGGGCAGAAATGTGGTAAACCGACTCGTTGGAAAGACGGCATCCTATGATGCTGCCAAGTGGAAAGTCACTAACCTCTGACATATAACCATCCATTCTGCTGTCAATATCTGTCGCAGGACACTGAATGTTCGTGTGCTTAATTATGCACCTGTGCCCGCAATGGATTTAGCTTAATTAGGAAATTCCTCTAATTAAGTGCCATATAGATTGGCCATGTAGTTTACATGGTGAACACCAGTCTATAGCAAGGTTTCTGCAAGCTTTGTTGGCAGAACTAAATCAAATTTTAAATCTATCAACTTCCCATATCCTTACAGCAAAGATATGCACATTTGTGATGTAATACAGAGCAGAGCAGTAATAGAAAGGGCTATCATCAAAGTGCATATTAGAAAAATATGAATCACTAATGAAATATGGTTGGTGCCTATTTCAGCGACCACGTGAATCCCACTGTACAAAGGGGGCAGGTTTCCTTGATCTGTAGGGGCTCATCTATATCATCTCATGCCATCGAGCGATTCCCGCGCAGCAGACTCTCAAGGGTGTTGGCGGCGTCGGCGTGCCCGCCGTGGAAAGCGCTCGTCTCCGGACGGCAGCGTGGCAGGTACCCGCAGTTTGCTAAGCAGCCAGTGACGCCCACCACCGAGGGAACACAAAGCGAGGCCTGCTGTTGTTGGACACACAGGAACGTGTGACGAATGGTGGATAATCGGTGACAACAATCTCCTCCCCCCCCCAAAAAAAACTAGCATTATTCTCTGAAACACTGGAAGATGAGGACGCGTGTCATTGACAGCAAGAGGGAAGCCAAAGTCTGCTAGCATGGGAGCAGCTGGGCGCTACGCCAGGCCAGCAGGGGGCAGCACCCAAACCCCTGTTTAGTCAGTAGCTGCAGGCGCTAGCAGGCTATTACACGCCCGTCCGACCCATCCAGTGTGACAGTCTGTGCAGAACCTCAGTCCTCACCCAAAGGATCAGTGTTATTTTATAGCTTGCTGGTTTTTGCTCTGTCTGGAGGCCCCACGTTGAAGGTAATAGCAGGTTTCTGCTAGTCTGCACAATAAGCGTAGCCACGATAGCCTTTCACTGGCACATGGCTTCCATTTCCTGGGTTTCCTGCCAATAAGGTTGGGATACTGCATGCAGGACCGGGGTGCTCATAAACTGGTTGAGCAGCTAGCCAGTGATTTGCTGTGTCAGCCGTACAGCAAACTGGTTTTAGCCTGAAACACTTCAGCTAGCCCAGCTTCATTCCCCCACCAGGCCAATGACCGGCTCTGCCTGAATGAAGGACAGCTGGTTAAGTTAGCCCGTGAGTGGCTTTAATCTTAAGACTTTACTCTCTCCCCAATTATACTGTACAATGAGTCTAGCTCTTTAATTAGACCAGGTCCCATTCTCTGACATGCACCGTCTCTGATCTTCCTCAGTACTGACTCTTCTGTGAGCTTACATACCTTTTTTGTGTGTCACACAGAGCACTGTGTTCTTTAATATAGATATGGGCTTGTCTGATAGCATCCTTTCAGCACAAACAGCTTTAACCCTTTTCTATCCATTCCCTTGTTTAATAAACCATCAGCTGTAATGGCAAAGGTTTAGGGAAACACGTCTGTCTGTTGACTGGTTTCATTGGTCACGTCTGGGGAGTCATTGGACACGACCCTGCCACCCCCCACCCCCCCACCCCTCTTTGCATTTCCCCTCCTCAGATGTCCGAGTGGCAATGAAATGTCAGAGTTCAAAAACTAAATCGGCACGTTAACCGCATGAAAGTCTCGTCTGATATCACGAGGCTCGGCCGAGCGCGTGACCAGAGGGATCCTGGCGTGACCTTGCAAGGGAACGATAACGATAGAAACATGGCAGCTGAGCGTCATAGCCACCCTGTCGTCACTCGCCACCCCGTCGTCACTCGCCACCCCGTCGTCACTCGCCAAAACCTCCACACAGGGATGCAACATCGAGGGGAGCATTCCTTAACAAAACTGCTCACAGCTGTCATTCTCAGGAAGAACGCTGAATATATGCACATACAGGGTGCCTGCGGGGTATTAAAAAGTCTTTAACTCAAGTTGCGCCAATTAGGGCCTTGAAAAGTCTTAAATTTAAGTTTACTAAGTCTTAATTTTTTGAGGCCAATACATTAGCTATCTTAGCTGAATTACTCGGGGTTTAACTCTGAATTTTCAGTACAGCAAGTCCTCGGGTTAAGAACATTTGACTTATGGACAACTCGCACTTACGAATGGACTGCCATGAAGCCTAATATATTGTGACGTTCATAAAAACATTGCATGGCTTTAGCAGTTGAGGGAATGATACCTCACGAATGCCCCTTCTGGTATGCTAGACATCGATGGGATGAGGATAAGTGTTAATTTTTAATCATGAAATTTTTTTCTGTCTAAACTGTTTAAAGAACTGTTTCTGAATGTCTGTTACAGTACTGTATACCTTCAAACATACACACACCAGGGATGCTAACTGTCACGTATCTGGCGTGACACTCAATGTTTCAGACTCTCACGCAAGAAATCTTACGGAAAATCTGTATTATTCCATTATAAAACTAAAATTAGCTACATCAAAAGTGTTGGGGTAGTTTGCAAACCCTTCAGACTATTTACGAGGTAATAAAGCTGCTACAAACATGTACAATGCATCCGGAATGTACTCACAGCACTTCACTTTTATGTTACAACCTTATTCCAGAATGGATTAAATAATTTTTTTACCTCAGAATTCTTCACACAATACCCCATAATGACAAAGTGAAAAAAGTAGAAAAACAAAAACTATCACATGTGCATATATATTCACAGCCTTTGCCATCACACTCAAAACTGAGCTCAGGTGCATCCTGTTTCCACTGATCATCCTCCAGTCCATCTATGGTAAATTCAGGTGATTGGACATGATCTGGAAAGGCACACTTGTCTATATAAGGTCCCATAGTTGACTGTGTCTGTCAAAGCACCAACCAAGCCATGAAGTTGAAGGAATTGTCTGTAGACCTCCGAGACATATTGTATCGAGGCACAGATTTGGGGAAGGGTACAGAAAAGTTTCTGCAGCATTGAAGGTCCCAATGAGCTCAGTGGCTGCAATCATCCGTAAATGGAAGATGTTTGGAACCACCAAGACTCTTCCTAGAGCTGGCTGCCCGGCCAATCTGAGCGATCGGGGTAGAAGGGCCTTAGTCAGGGAGGTGACCGAGAACCCGACGGTCACTCTGACAGAGCTCCAGCGTTGCTCTGTGGAGAGAGGAGAACCTTCCAGAAGGACAGCCATTTCTGCAGCACTCCACCAATCAGGCCTGTATGGTAGAGTGGCCAGATGGAAGCCACTCCTTAGTAACGGCACATGACAGCCCGTCTGGAGTTTGCCAAAAGGCACCTAAAGGACTCTCAGACCATGAGAAACAAAACTCTCTGGTCTGATGAAACAAAGATTGAACTCTTTGGCCTGAATGGCAAGCATCATGTCTGGAGGAAACCAGGCACCGCTCATCACCTGGCCGATACCATCCCTACAGTGAAGCATGGTGGGGCAGCACCATGCTGTGGGGATGTCTCTTGGCAGCAGGACCTGGGAGACTAGTCAGGGTTGAGGGAGAATGCAGCAATGTATAGAGACATCTTTGATGATAACCTGTTCCAGAGCACTCTGGACCTCGGACTGGGCTGAAGGTTCACCTTCCAACAGGGCCACGACCCTAAGCGAACAGCCAAGGTAAAGGAGTGGCGTCACGACAACTCTGTGAATGTCCTTGAGTGGCCCAGCCAGAGCCCAGACTTAAACCCAATTGAACATCTCTGGAGAGATCTGAAAATGACTGTGCACCAACGCTCTCCATCCACCCTTGAGAGGTTCTGCAAAGAATAATGGGAGAAACTGCCCAAAAATAGGACAGGTGTGCCAAGCATGTAGCATCATACTCAAAAAGACTTGAGGCTGTAATCGCTGCCAAAGGTGCCTCAACAAAGTATTGAGCAAAGGATGTGAATACTTACAGTACGTACATATTTTAGTTTTTAATTTTTAATAAATTTGCAAAAATTTCAAGCAAACTTTTTTCACTTTGTCATTATGGGGTATCGTGTGTAGAATTTTGAGGTAAAAAAGTGAATTTAATCCGTTTGGGAATAAGGCTGTAACATAACAAAAGTGAACCGCTGTGAGTACTTTCCAGATGCACTGTAAGTGAGTGTGCAGACTCACTCCAGCCAGCTGACTAAAGTTGGTAACAATGACACGCCCACAGATTCTGTGTCATTCAGTACAGAACCGTACTCATACACTCTCTGCAGTTCTTCAGTACAGTACCGCACTCATACACTCTCTGCAGTGCTTCAGTACAGTACCGTACTCATACACTCTCTGCAGTTCTTCAGTACAGTACCGCACTCATACACTCTCTGCAGTGCTTCAGTACAGTACCGCACTCATACACTCTCTGCAGTTCTTCAGTACAGTACCGCACTCATACACTCTCTGCAGTTCTTCAGTACAGAACCGTACTCATACACTCTCTGCAGTGCTTCAGTACAGAACCGCACTCATACACTCTCTGCAGTTCTTCAGTACAGTACCGCACTCATACACTCTCTGCAGTGCTTCAGTACAGTACCGTACTCATACACTCTCTGCAGTGCTTCAGTACAGTACCGCACTCATACACTCTCTGCAGTTCTTCAGTACAGTACCGCACTCATACACTCTCTGCAGTGCTTCAGTACAGTACCGCACTCATACACTCTCTGCAGTGCTTCAGTACAGTACCGCACTCATACACTCTCTGCAGTTCTTCAGTACAGTACCGCACTTATACACTCTCTGCAGTTCTTCAGTACAGTACCGCACTCATACACTCTCTGCAGTGCTTCAGTACAGTACCGTACTCATACACTCTCTGCAGTGCTTCAGTACAATACCGCACTCATACACTCTCTGCAGTGCTTCAGTACAGTACCGCACTCATACACTCTCTGCAGTTCTTCAGTACAGTACCGCACTCATACACTCTCTGCAGTGCTTCAGTACAGTACCGCACTCATACACTCTCTGCAGTGCTTCAGTACAGTACCGCACTCATACACTCTCTGCAGTTCTTCAGTACAGTACCGCACTCATACACTCTCTGCAGTTCTTCAGTACAGTACCACACTCATACACTCTCTGCAGTTCTTCAGTACAGTACCACACTCATACACTCTCTGCAGTGCTTCAGTACAGTACCGCACTCATACACTCTCTGCAGTTCTTCAGTACAGTACCGCACTCATACACTCTCTGCAGTTCTTCAGTACAGAACCGTACTCATAGACTCTTTGCAGTGCTTCAGTACAGTACCGCACTCATACACTCTCTGCAGTGCTTCAGTACAGTACCGCACTCATACACTCTCTGCAGTGCTTCAGTACAGTACCGCACTCATACACTCTCTGCAGTGCTTCAGTACAGTACCGCACTCATACACTCTCTGCAGTTCTTCAGTACAGTACCGCACTCATACACTCTCTGCAGTGCTTCAGTACAGTACCGCACTCATACACTCTCTGCAGTTCTTCAGTACAGTACCGCACTCATACACTCTATGCAGTTCTTCAGTACAGTACCGCACTCATACACTCTCTGCAGTTCTTCAGTACAGTACCGCACTCATACACTCTATGCAGTTCTTCAGTACAGAACCGTACTCATACACTCTCTGCAGTTCTTCAGTACAGTACCGTACTCATACACTCTCTGCAGTTCTTCAGTACAGTACCACACTCATACACACTATGCAGTTCTTCAGTACAGTACCACACTCAAACACACTATGCAGTTCTTCAGTACAGAACCATACTCATACACTCTCTGCAGTTCTTCAGTACAGAACCATACTCATACACTCTCTGCAGTTCTTCAGTACAGAACCATACTCATACACTCTCTGCAGTTCTTCAGTACAGTACCGCACTCATACACTCTCTGCAGTTCTTCAGTACAGAACCGCACTCATACACTCTCTGCAGTTCTTCAGTACAGAACCGTACTCATAGACTCTTTGCAGTTCTTCAGTACAGTACTGCACTCATACAGTCTCTTCAGTTCTTCAGTACAGAACCATACTCACACTCTCTGCAGTTCTTCAGTACAGTACCACACTCATAAGCTCTCTGCAGTTCTTATTATGTATTATTATGTTTAGGATGTTTTATTGTATTTGGAAGTGTTTCTTAAGCATTTTCTATGTGTTAAAAGGTAAAAAGTGCTTGACTATCCATCCATCTTCTGAAATCACTTGTCCAGTTATGCAGCTCTCTCTCTCTCTCTCTCTCTCTCTCTCTCTCTCACACACACACACACACGTCTAACACAGTGTAGGCAGAGGAAACAAACCTTCATTGAAATATTAAGTACTATCCATCCATCCATTTCCCATACCCACTTGCCCTATGCAGGGTTGTGGGGGTCTGGATCCTATCCTGGTGGCTACAGGCACAGAATAATTCAGGATGGGGCATCAACCCACCACAGGGCACACTCACACACCAATCACTCACCCATGCAATTTGGTAACTTCACTTAACCACAGCATGCTTTTGGGAGAAAGCAGAGCATCCAGATGAAACCCCACGATGGCACACAAGCTCAACACACAGGGAAGCCGGGTGGAGACTCGAATCCAGGTCCCACAGGTGGGACGCAACAGTGCTAACTACCAAGTCACAGTGCCACACAGCATTTGACTGATACTAAATATGAGCCACGTGTACCTGTCCTGACTTAGCTACAGATTCAGTTTAGGAACAGATATTTTTTGTAAACTGGAGACTGCCTTGTACTCTGACAGCTAAATGTACATATGAAATTTTAGACTGTTGACATATTAATTTAGCCTGCGAGCTAAGCATGGGCCGGCAAAACAAAGCCGGATTTTTTGCTTAACTAGATAACTATTTAAGGCTGGTCTAAATGTAAATGAACAATGAGAAAGTCCATTTAAACTGGGGTACCTTAAATCCGGCAAGTTATCTGGCTAAGCAACAAATCTGGCTTTCCCAAACTCTCAAGCTGGCTTGTCCACGGGAATCCTGTACCCGCTGGTCAGGTTAGTTGTATATTCGACATTCAGTCATCCAGCTGTCATATCTTTCAACAAGCCAGCCAGGCAGTTTTTAATCACAGACCTTTGCTGTCCACAGGCAGAGATGCACACCGATCATTTCTGCAGTTCCAGCACTTTCGCTAAATTTCCGCTGTAATGAGAAAGTGGTTCAGTTTTCCGAGTTCAGCTCTTGCACACCCATTGGTTTTTCAGATTACTTTACAGGTAAATTCTAATTAATATTTCAATGTTCGCACATACACTTCACGTTCAACAGCTGTTGCTTGTTTACAGCCACTGGGGGTGAATGGACTCTGTGCATTTATACATAGACTTTCCTGGACACGTCTCTCTCATTTACTTTTATTGTTATTAGTGTATTGGTAGCACAGTGGTTACCTCACACCTCTGAGACTAGGGTTCAACTCTCTGGTCTGGCGCCATGTTCTCCCCAAGTCATTGTAGGATGTCCTCCAGGTTCATTGCCCCTCTTCAGTCCAAAAGCATGTTAAGGTGAACTGGGGCTGCCAAATTGCCCTTAGGTGTGAATGGTGTGTGTGTCTGTGATGGATTGACCCCATTCTGAGTTGTCCCCGCCTTGTACCCACAGAGGGATGAGTAGTTCATTTATTCTGCGCTTTGAATGGAACAATTATAAACAAACATGGCTGTCGCTCTCCTAAATTCTGTTAACTCTTCCGTTGCCCTTTCAGTCACATTACCCACGCATGTGTGAGCAATGGAAAAGGTATATTGAATGTGTTTTTTAGGGTACATGTTAATCTTGATTTGTAGTATACCCCTTGGTTTTGATAACGTGTGATGCAATTTCCTTTTTTTTTTTTTGTGTGGAAGTCTCAACAAGTGAGTCCTGCAGCTTGAACTGCATGCAGCCAGGTGTCTTGTCTGTGGCATCATCTTTGAACGGGAAAGTGTAATTGCAAATATTCAAGAATCTGTTAACTCTGAGACTTTGTATTCTCATATATTCTCTGGTTGGTTGGTGGGACATCAAATGTCTTGTGTTGTTCCGCTGTTTTGATTGAAGTTCCTTGGTTAGAGGATTTCTCGTAATTGTGTAATTTATACCTTTTTTGTAAAGTTTCATTTATTATTCACACATAAGTTGTTAGACCTTTTTTAGTACAAACCTGAACGAAAAGGGATTTGGTCACTAGTGCAAAAGTTAGGGTATTAATTCTGGCAAATCATATTTCCACTTACAGTTAAATTTGGCTTGGAGTGCTATTGGAAAGGTCTTAAAATGTCTTAAATTTTACATCAGGATGCCTGCAGACACCCTGTATATATCTTTATCTGTGACAAACAAAATGATATTTTGTATTAGATATGACTGAAATAGGAGGCGTGGCTTACAGCCATCACCAATAGGGATTCAGGGATCTGGGGGTCGGTACTTCCTGCACAGACCGGTCTGTTATGCGTCACTTTGGCCTAGTAACTCTGGCAACAAACTATATGATGGCTGCTGCCTCCAACATTGTCCTTGTCCAATTTCTTAGTCCACCCCCATGTGCCATGAGATGTTCCCTTTTTTTTGTGGCTACTATTTGCGCCGTGTTGCTGCTGTCTCTGCCAGAAGCCCGTTACTGTTGGAAAGGGAGCCACCCGGCCTGCTCAGTCCCCACCTTAAGAGCTTCTGTTCTCTGTCGCTCTCAAAGCCATTCTCACGAGGGTCGATTGAGGTCATGAGGAGATCTTACACTAAGTTTATTTCAAGGTGAGGTATTTTTACCGAGGAGATGACGTGAGACGTAGATCTAAGACCTCATATTTTTATATCCAGCTGAGCCCTTTGATTTTCAAAGACGTCTTCTCACAAAAGTGCAGCCAACAGTAAGTTCTATATATCAATTGCACCGATTTTGTTTTATCTAGAAAAAAAACATCTTGTGATTTTTCCTAGGTTAGCATTACTGGCTGCTATAATGAAGATTGCTAAATTAAGAATAATGAGTCATTGTGAAGCATACAGCTGAAAATGCTGTTACTACTCCAGTGTGTCAGCACATACAGCATACAGCGTTTCACAGTATCCAGCACCAGATCTGTGTTATATAACTGCTAAAAATGGACAGGCTGGAAATGTAAATAGCACTGGATACTGTAATACTATTGCACTGCAGTCTTGTAACACACACAGACATGCAAAAACGAGAGAGAGGGGGAGAGAGAGGAATGTGAATTTTGCTGTTACATCCATCCCTGTCAAGGTGCTGCATCGCAAACTCGTCTTTCATTCCCCGTACCGGGGAGATTCTCACTTGCCCTTGTCGTTCATCAACAAGGTTGACATGAAGAAGCTCACTGCCTAGGTCCTGGGGAGGAACTCACACCGTTTGCTAATCCTACATCGTAAAGCTCAAAAGTAACCAGTGCAAGCTAAAGGATCAACAAGATAAAAACGATTGACAGGATCTAAACGATCAAAGCCGGGAATCATTGGTAGAATCCAGATTAACAATAATATCCCACCCACTCTGACTCCGATTTTATCTTCCTGTAAACACTTGATTTAAAAAAGGATGGAAGTTTTGTACAATTGCAGTAACCTTATGCTTCTCCTTTTTTATTTCACGGTTGGCTGTGCCCAGTCATGTGTGCAGGTCAGGCCAAAAAACCTTGCAAGGGGATTCTGGGTACAGGCAGACACTCTGCCTTCTTTACTCAGTACGGCAGTAGGTGATGAGCTGTGACTCATGCATAATTCACATCCCCTTTACCCCACAACACTGGGGAGGGGGCTGGTGTCAGGACCTGAGGCGGTATCATGTCTTGTAGGTCAGGTGCCTTTCCACTGCAGCCTTGTCTGTTTGTGGCTTTCCGGCCCATTAACTCCACCACCCTTAATACTTCTCATTGATTCTGCATCACTTGTCATTCCTGCATTTAGTTGTCGAGGCCTGACAATTTACCAGAATAGTGTAGGCTTATCACGCCAGAGAAGCAGGGAAGTTGGAGGTAAATCACACTAACCTAATACAGTGGTAGAGCGTGCTGGGGATCATTAAGAATGTGGTCATTGGTCTTAAATGAGTTTCTGCTGGACTTTGTCCCGGGCAAATGCTGGGCAGGCAATTCTCCAGTCAATCAATGACTCTATCATTGCTGGAGGCTGACAGAAAGTTTCTGTAGCCAGCCACATGGGGGGGGCGCAGTAATGTAGAGGAATTCACAAATTAATTGAAACTGACGGGGCAGCATCAGTAAACAATACGAGCCATATCTGCAATGCATTGTGGACATAAATGGCGTGATGTCATCGTGGAGGCTGTCAGTGGTGCCGGAGACGGGAGATCCTCAAACACTGGCCCGGTCCAGAACTCCCCCGAGACCAGGCAGGTGTGCCCACCTTCTCATCTGAAGACGGATAACGCTTTCCGACATTTTCCACTGAGCAGAAAAATTGAGAAGACGTCTGTTAAAGTCTATTAAAACACCAGTGCTTTCCATTATTTTGTGTTCTCTCCCCCCCTCCCCACACCCACCCAGAAAGCACTTGCATTTCTAAGCATCATCTTTCAGCTCAGTTGCCGCTTCTTCTAAAAGCGTGGAGAGGAGGCGGACATGTCCAGCAGAGTCTACAAAAGTCATTTGCAGCAACTCTCCCGCTCCACCCTTTAACGCTCCCCTGTTTGAAGGTGTCCACCCGTCTGCTTTTATTTACATAGTTTCACATGCTCTCTTTATACAAATGGCCTGCCTGGGGGCAGGTGGGCGGGGGGTTACTTGTTGCCATGGTGAGAAACTTCAGATTCCATAGCATAGACAAGTCAGGTCAGCTTGCTGTGATAATGTTCTCAATGTGCTTGTGACAGTCAGAGGTAAAACAGAGGTTCACAGAAGCAGAGATCTGAACACACCCTCTGTATCTCATTTAGGTCACATTCCTTTTATGACCAGGAACTACAAATTAGTCCCCATTGGCACTAAGTTTGAGTTCATTCGGTTGGTAACAACCGCTAACAGAAACATCTTCCTTAATAGCAAAGCCATATCCAAACACAAACACCGCTTCACAGAACCAGCGCAGGACAATCTGTTCATCATAATCCCTGCAGAAGCAATGATGCAAAACAAAATCAACCACAAACTGCCCCCACTGCTATCCGGGGATCAAGAAGTACTGGAAACCAATTCAGACTAAATAAATAAACGGGAAAATAAAATGAAAATGATGTCATTGAGAAAAATAAATGATTAGAAGCATAACAGGCTTGATATTCAAGTACATAACTTAAATTTGCCTTCATGTGGAATTCCACTAAATAAAACAGCCCAGTGTTAAAAGCATATAGTTTTTCTGTGAAACATGGAGAGAAGGACTATGGAACAGGGGAACGTCACAATGCCCATATCCTTTCTGATCTATACACTCTGAAATTATATTTCAGATCGGAATTAGTGAGAAAACCCAGCAGAAAACACCAAATCACAAAAACAATACAAACGTAACCTAAATGAAAGAAAAAAAAAGTATATCCTCAGGGTAAACCCTATACCCTATACCCTATACCCTTCCTTAGTGCCATCATCTCTCACTCTGCCAATTCGCTCTTGCAAGCTGCACAGCTTAGCCTATTTATCCTTAACGAACCAATCAGCTCCAGCTGTACTCCATCAGCAGAGGTGTCTGTAGGGTTGGGGCCTACAGGTGATTTACGCAGTAACATAAGATTCATGCAAAACCATCTTACAGGTTCTCTATATATACCAGTATTTTTTTCCAAAAAACTTTTCTCATTATCAGTACTGCAGTCACCCCCTGGTATTTAAAAACCAGATCATTTTTGTCACAAGGTATTTTACCACTATAAGAACAGCTGTTGTGGCAGCAGGAAGCTAGATGATCAAAACAATATGGTCAGGGACAAAGTCTCCTCTACAGAATGCTCCTGTTTAAGTTCAGTGGCTCTTTTGGCTGCGGTCCATGGTTTGTCTTGGATGACCAACATTGTGTTTCATGTCACTCCAATGCCCGATCAGCACATGGTAATTAATGCCCGTTCTGGTAATGACTGGCATACCATTGCGCCGCTCACGCCTAATTGATTGCAGAGATTTATGTTCCATTATGCCGCTTTGCCTTTGAGCGCCACGGCGTAATTATTGGAGTGCGACCAAGGAACTCGTTCAGCATGTTTAACGATGCGCGAATGTGAGCGCGCGTGCGGATGAGCAGTGTGAGAGTCGTATCTTATCGGGGACGCCCTGGACTGGATTACTGCTGTGACGCTGAGCAAAGGCTGTTCTCGTGATTGCGACATGCGGGCTCATGTTTCGGTGGCGTCTGCGGACAGCCAGAAGAGCTTTCTTTGATATTCCATGCATGTGTTCCAAACCCTCTATCCCTCCCCCCCAGTCCTGCTCTGCACCAGATGGCATGCTCAAAGTCATTGGCTGGCCCTTTTTTTAAAGCTTGGTCACTTCCACGGGATGCGCAGAGACCCCGGACGAGGTCAGCGAGTGACCAGGAGTTTCCTACTCGTCACGGAAGCAGGGGCGGCCAGGAAATACCCAAGCGGTCGCCATTTTTAATTTTGCCACGGAACGGCTGCCATCGGCACCACAGACAGCCCCTATGTGGGGCTGTTCGTTAGCTTGCCGGCCTGGCTCCGTAGCAGGGCCCTCTGGACCGCATGGTGAGGAGACCCGGGGACGGAGATCCACGGTCCTGCTGGGAACCGGGTGCTGCATCCCTGGATATGTCAGCGTGGCACCAATAGAGCGAGCTCCCCATCTGTCATGCACACTGACTCACGGGCACGCGAGCACACGTGCCACTCACGGTGTACAGACCCACACGTGCCCTACTCTCACCGCACACACCCACCGCGCTTTTCTTGCTAAGAAAAAGCTATTCCGTTACCAGTTTAAACTGGAATTATTTTCGTTTTCCTGGCAATGTGCCCCACTGGGACAGCTGCAGGATGCAAACCAGTGTTAGGATACAGCCCAGTCCAAATGGATCCTCTCACGCAGCAGAGATGGTATCAAGGGCCCCATTGAGTTTATTCTATTTTAACTCCAATGTTTCTCACCCCAGAAACGCAGCCCAGTTCACACGGCTGATCCCTCAGCAAGATTTAGGGGCCACTGCTCATTTAGAATGTGAGTCAGCTTTTGTTTAATTTTTTTTATCCTGTTTAATTCCTCCAAAATCCATACTTCACGGGCTCTGTTTGCCAAACCCACGCACTCATGCACACGACCCCTCTTGGCTATTGCAACAAGATTGCAGAAAAAAAAACAGCTAAAAATCCAAAGGTAAAAACTCAAAACTCAGCATTCTATGTACTGCCAGCTTTACACTCCATACATTTCAGTCAGAACCAGAAGCTTTCTAATTAACCAATGGCCTTTCTGTATAGCTACCTCTTGAAGTATTTACCTATTCTCTTTTTCAGTACATTAAGTGCAGCAAGATTCTTCATTAACACAGTGTTTCTCAATGCAGTCCTTAGGGACCGTTGGACAGTCCACAGTTTTGTTACCTCCCAGCAACTCTGAACCAGACAATCAAGCAATCAAGACCACCAGACACCTGGTACAGGTGATTTGGGAGCTGGGAGGGAACAAGA
Source organism: Paramormyrops kingsleyae (assembly GCF_048594095.1). Classification (NCBI taxonomy): domain Eukaryota; kingdom Metazoa; phylum Chordata; class Actinopteri; order Osteoglossiformes; family Mormyridae; genus Paramormyrops; species Paramormyrops kingsleyae. The sequence continues at coordinate 15,086,694 of NC_132799.1, forward strand.
ATGTGCACTGTTTGGGGGTTCCAGGAAAAACACAACATCCCTTACAGTGGAGATAGCAGGCAGTCAAAGCATGCGTCTGTGTGCACGCACGCGTGAGCCGGTAGCATGTGGGAGTCTGTCGTCTGCAGCCTGATGTTTCACCGAATGCTAATTTGTGCAAATGAGAGATTAAGCTGCCAAGCAGTGATTCTAAATGAGTTCTGAATATCATGGTATTTAGAGTCACTCTCCTTGTAGAATCACATATAGAGCTGAACACCCTTCCACTGGGTAAATAAATTGATAATCTATAGTGCCTGATTCCAAAATTTATCAGGCCAGTTGCATGTTTGTTGCTGACATATTTACACCAGCAAATGGCAAAATATGATTAGCAACAAAGGCATTTTTTTCCTGTGGAATAATAAGTATTATTTTTGTGCATTTAAAAACCTGAACACATTCCCCTTGAATTGTCCCCAATGAGGTGAATCCACATGCTCTCGTATTTGTAATCAATTTTGCATTCTTTTTCCAAATGTCCCAAAGCTCAGGTGCATCCTTGGCAGTTCCTGCACCTGCCATTTGGACATTTGTCCGCTCCAGCCTTCGTGAGCATGAATTCCGGCTTGATCATGCAGAGGTGTAACCTGAGCTGGAAGGACAGCACGGCACATGAGATGCTCTCTGACTTTATTTACATACATGCAATGATGCTGATGTCATGCGGCTTTCCTGCCAGTTTTTCGTTGGCTTCTATTTAAAAGTGAAACCTTCCTGCCACTACACATGTCCCCATCTCTAATTACAAACTCAATCTAGTGCAATTAAAAGTGTTCTTTATTTCATGGGCATCTAAGTTGTCTATCCATTCAGTATCTTATCATGTCTTAAATGCTTCTGCCAACCCTCCCATTAGAGCAACAAAACGGCAACAAAACACATTTCAACAATAAGGGAAAACAACCGATGAAGTCTTTAGGCACGTTAACATCGGTGGCTGCCAAGAGAAGTGATAAGATCTAATCTTTGTCAAGATGCACTGAGACAGAATGATCCTCTAGCAAAGATGAAACTTCTGTTAAATATTCCTTCCTTGCTGTACCATTAAGCCATTAATGACAAAATAAGCAGATTGAAGCTGAAGCTTATTGTGAGGAGCAGCCCTTTCCTTTGGGCAAGTGTTGTTCTCTACCACAATGTAGCCCTGACAAGCATGACAATGTCGCTGAGACCAGTTTGTCATTCTAGAACCTTCCGAACTGCCTTTATGTTTTGTGTCTGATCTTTATTTAGTAGGGAGTTTAATTCCAAGGACACGGCGTGAGCCACGCCGTTTGATTTTGCTTTCCCTTTGCTGCTCTTCTCCTCCTGAAAGGTAGCGACTTGACAACATAATACTGTGGCTTGAACCAGCACAGGGAATAGACGTTTTTGTGTTTCCATGACCGATATAATTTAGCTCCTAATATGAACAAGCCTGCAGAGCCGGCTGGCTGATAGAGAGCCGAGACTTTAACCTCGTTACCTGACAATCGCTCCGTTTCACCGGGATGGGAGAAAGAGTGTTAATTAATTACCTGTGAAGCGCCGAGACAGAAGGTGTTCTGTTGATACAGTTGTTCTTCTGCCTGCTCTGCCTGGGACATAACCGTCATTATATCACAGCCCAAGCAGCGATAAAGACTATTCTTGCTGCTCTTCTCTCCGAGATGGTCACAGATTGCGACTCCTGGGGAATTACCCTGGGCCTTCAACCTCGAAGGCGATTCACTTCAAAACCTGTGTGTATACACATAACATCTCATAATCACAGAGTAACTCAAACACCAAAGATTTAATTTCAGGCTCTGGTGTGTAAACATGGGAGAAAGGCCGTTAAAATATTAATCACCCCGGGGTTGTAAGGCCAATTACAGTGTTTAAGGGAAAGAATATCAATTCAGGGGTGTGAGCGGAATGAAATTGAAAACAGAAAAGGCAATTAACCTTGGCAGAACATGCACAGGACTGCAGCCTGCGTCATTCTCAGGGCTCTGACAGCTTCTAGCTGGCATGCAAAGAATCTGTAGGTTCCTTCCCTCCCTCAGACGCAGTGTACTGAGCCAACCACCTTAAATATCCTCTTACGGCATCACTGCCGAGCCCCGCTGTGTACATTAACCAGACCGGAAGGAGCCCGACTGAAAACAAATACTTGTGCCAAGACCAGACAAAGAGATCAGAGCCAAGACTGGATCGAAACATAATTTTGTTTTTTTTTTCCCCAGGCGAGAATAAGAGATGATGTACATTCCTTACACACACAGCTTATTGTTACACCGTAACTCCTGTTGACTGAGGGTTACCATACGTCCGAGTTTCCCCGACGCGTCATCTTTTTGGGTCCTTCTCCGGGCCTCCAGGTAGTTTGACAAAAATCGGGGCTTTATCCAGGATTAGCTCTGTAACCCGTATGACTCGGTCTTTCAAGTTACAGTGGAAAGTAACTGGGAAAGGCACCAATTTTCAATGAACAGCAGCCACTCAGTATCGTCACAGCATCTGAAAGGCTCGTGCACGTGTTTTCTTTAAAAATTAAACGATTTGCGCATCACTGCGTGTCACCCTGCTCATGAGTGACGTCAGTTGGCACTTTGACACTTATTTTTGAATTCGTCTGAACAGTAGCTTGCGTTTAGCGAACTTTTTCGCAAAATGTTTTTATTAATATGATTTATAAAATCAAGATGTTTTTTTTTGTTTGTTACAGTGAATGTTCGTAAAATTGGGGTTCATCTGTGTTTTGTTGACAAACATTCAAAAATGAACATTTCCTAACTAAAACGTATTTTATTGTATTTTGTTTTTTAAGTTAAAATACAATTTTTCTTAGTTTTTATGATAAATTGCTAGTATTTTATGGCTGTGACTGTTTGTATGGCAAAGGCAGAAGCCATTTCAATTTCTTTTACATTTGTGACATTTTGTGAGCGACAGAGCTTACAGAATTCCTTAGACTCTCTTTACTATTCTGTAGCTCCTTGTAATTGTCCTACCTTCACACGTAGGTGAACAGGACCTGCTACATGCACAGTTCATTAGGTAATGCTCCCGTCCAGCATCGAATGGTCACCTCTGACCCCACCCAGAACGACGCCCACTAACGCAAGCCTTCCCAGCCCCAGACACTCCTTCCCGCTCACGTCCGCGCGCCATGACTAGTGGCAACTGTTCAGCTCCTGTAATTACAGGACTTCAAATGAAACAAAACGACTGGATCCCATATCATTTAACAGGCCGTTCCGCCCTTCTGTTATATTAGTGATACACAATTGATGAACTTCCTTGTTTTACCAATAGTTCATAGTTCTGCTGACTATAGAAGGGGCCAGTCCAAATCTCAATGACTCACTCACCTCCTGATCAGTAATGCATAATAACATAATGGTTGTATGGGTAATACTATAATAATATTAAGCTCTTTTATAGGACTTTAACCTTCGCCCTGTCTGAGCTTTCTGTACGCATCTCTTATGTTAGACGTGCTGGGACCAACCCGTGTCTTAAATCAGCCATAAAATTTTTTATCATCTAATTTGTTTCTTACCTCTTGGTTACCTTGCTAGGCTACGTTATCCATGAAAATATTGGTTTTAATATTTTTGGTGTGGCTTTCTGGACCTTTCTTTTGACAGCATACGTCTCATTTTCAAAAAAAAAAAAAATGGTAAAATAGACCTCAAGAGAATTACCGTATATAAATAAACTGAATTGGTTTTATCTTTCCTTACATGTCTGGGCATGCTTTGCCTAGTGAATTTTGTTTTATGTATTAATTTTTTAAAATAGATACTCCTGATACAGTACACAAATTTATGTGGTGCTTTTATGCATTTAAAACTTAAAAAGGGGTCGGCATCGACCCCAACACCAGAGCTGTTATAATGTTGACCAGAGCATTTATAATTTAGTGATTTTTTTTTTTGTTTAAATAGAGGTTCCTGACAAAGTCAAAAAGACTTGATGCAGTAAACAAATTTATGTGGAGCTTTTGTGCATTTAAAACTTAAAAACAGGTCGGTGCCGACCACAACACCACAGAAAGGTTAAAGTGAATAATGCCATCACATGAATTACATGTGCGTTCCAAGTGGCTAAATGCAAAGAGTAACCTTGTGTAAAGAATCTGATTCCTCCAGGAGGAACTAAGTATACAACTGAGTATATAACTGAGTATATAACTGAGTAAGACACTTTACCTAAAGAAAACATGCATGAAGACATATATGTGTAAACATGGATAGTGCAGCATCATCCCTCCAGGTCTGAATCCCCCCCCCAGGTTATCCAGGTGCCCCCTGCAGTCCAATAACATGCAGTTTGGTGAAATGGTGTCTTTGAATTGCCCATCGTGTGTGTGTGAGTGTGAGTCCTCAAATAAACATGGTCCCTTCTGCCTTGCGGCTATGGATAGATATATAAATGTATGAAATTACAAAATGATATGTCTCTTGTGTAAAACATTAGGCCACGCAACCCAATAAGAAGACATAAAGCCATCAATCCCCCTCATTGCCCTTACGGTCTACCCTCCTCGGTCCTAATGCCCTCCTCCCCTCTCCCCTGCAGGCTTCGGGATGACCACTCCGGTGACGGTGGCAGGCAAGGTGTTCCTCATCTTCTACGGCCTGCTGGGCTGCGCCGCCACCATCCTGTTCTTTAACCTCTTCCTGGAGCGCATCATCACGCTGCTGGCTGTGGTGATGAAGGCGGTGCGCGAGCGGAGGCTGCGTCACGGAGGCCTTCTGCCCCCAGGGCTGCGGCACGACTTCACTCACGGCTACTTGCCGGGCTGGAGGCCCTCTGTCTACCACGTGATGCTGATCCTGGGCCTGGGCGCTGCTGTGCTGTCCTGCTGTGCCTCAGCAATGTATACGCCCGTGGAAGGCTGGGCCTACCTGGACTCACTCTACTACTGCTTTGTCACCTTCAGCACCATCGGATTTGGTGACCTGGTCAGCAGCCAGCGGGAAGCCTACCAGCACCAGAGCCTGTACCGGCTGGCCAACTTCCTGTTTATCCTGTCCGGCGTCTGCTGCATCTACTCGCTCTTCAATGTCATCTCCATTGTGATCAAGCAGGTGCTGAACTGGATGATCCAGCGCATGGGCTGCCTCTGCTGCCAGCGATGCAAAAAGAACGGGGCTTTCCTGGGCCGCCGCAACGCCATCCGGCCCGGTTCTCGCATCCGGCGCGGACGCTTCGCCCGGCCGGCCAACTCCGATGGCCCCTGTGACAGTGACACGGAAGGGCGGCGCCTCTCTGGCGAGATGATCTCCATGCATGACCTGACCGCCTCCAACAGAGTGTCGCTGGCCATCATGCAGAAGCAGCTCTCGGAATCGGCCAACGGCTTCCCCAGGACCGTGTGCGGAAGCTCGCGGCAAAATGGCTTCTCTGGGGGAGTTGGGGCCCTGGGCATTATGAACAATCGGCTGGCGGAGACTAGCAACACCAGGTAGAGGCAAGAGGCAGCCAAGGGTGGTGGGTGGGGGGAGGGGGTGTTGAATGGAGAAAGAACTTTGTACCTGGACAGAGGGAGGAAAATTAAAAGGATGGGTCAGGACAGACATATGGGCCAACGTAGCTGCTCTAAGGTTCCCAAACTTCCAATGGGTCTCTGAAAAAAGGGTTCCATGGACATGTGATATCAGAATATTACTCTGGACATGATTATATTTGTGATTATTTATACTAATACTACACAGAGTTGCTACATTCTGAGTACTTTAGTACTATTAGCATTTGATAAATTTTGCTTATACTCAACATTTGGAACTAAGTTTGCTTAGTAATAGGAAGTTCAATTTGGAAGCCATTATTAGATTTGGTTACATATTAGCATTTTTCAGTAAACTGTATGTTTAAACCTTCAAAATACCATCAGTTTTGCAAAGCTATTCATCCCAAGGGGATGGATAAAGTATCACTATTCTATTCTATTCTATTCTATATAGCACATTGTATTTTTCAACTATGCATCTTAAGCACTTCTGGAGGATGGTCATTGATCAAAGTTTGTTTAAAGACGGTATTGTGGGGAAATGTAAAATCAATTATTATGTATTTTTTAAATGAGACAAATACTGTTTTCACCCATTGACACAAAAAAACCCGAACAACCTCCTTCTTACTGAATGTTATAAATGAATAACGGTCCCGGGAGAGAGCCTTGCGGCACCTCTACAGAGCGCTGACTTACGAGCACCTGCATGCTGTGTCAGCATTCCTGAAGCATGTCACCAAGTGTTTTCCCCAGTATAGAGGCAGCCTTTGATCACACTTCATTGTAATTAAGGTCTGAAATGAAAGCTCCTTCAGTTTTGCCTGTTTTTGCTGCATAATTTCTGCTACTTGGGCTTTTATCATTCATTTGATTCATTTTGGAAGTAGAAGCTAAGAGTCCTTTGAGGTCTAGTTCTGAAATTACAGTTTAATAGCATGTCTCTTCTTTGTTTGGTTATCTCGGGTTATGTATTAATCCTACCAAATTTGTTGTACTGCTTTTAATCTCTAAATTAGTCAATGCTAACTCAGATTGGGTCTGTGCTCAGGACAAGCACTTTTGTCCAATTGGCAATGCTGTTTCTAGCTAATTATTATTTTTGCAAAAGCTATCTATTCTGAAAGGAAATCCTGCCCGCTCCTCGTCATGTGTCTTTCCCTATAATTCCACCTTTGCAAAAAATATGAACTATAGTGTTACAATGATAGTACAATTCTGCTTGGAATTGCAGTTTCATGGCCTGCTTCCCAAGCTCTGCAGGCTTTCAACCACTTTGAACCATATGGAAGTGCAGACAAAATTCGACCAAAAATAACATGCCCCTCAATGAAAGAGGAAACCTGAGAGGTCAAATTAGGGTCCCTGGAAAGTAAGAACGGGACCCTTAATATCTGAGACCATGGATCCCAGATGGTGCAGCTTTGAGGTACAGGTTCCCAGTTGCCCAGTTCTCCAGATGCCGCCCAAGAACTTAATTAAAACAACCGATGAAAAAACCTCATGAATGTCTCATCTGACCACAGAAGCGTGTGAATTAATACCATTAATGGTGCCACTGTTCTGCAGGAAAACGAGGTTTAAGGGAAGGGATTAATGGCTGCATGCACCGTTAGTTTGTGAGGTGAAAGCAGAGAGATTAGGAGCAGCAATCAAGCGGGTATGCTGAACGTGGATAACGATTCATTTAGGAGGGAAGAAACAGGAGTGAAGAGTCTGCACACTAATATTGCAGACGCAAATTCATACTCGTGTAATTCTTTTAATACATATGGTTATACTGAGGTTAATACTGAGTAAAAAACATTTTTTTCCCTGTGTTGGATACTAAAAGCCTAATGTTAGCTGGTGCTGCTTGTCCATGATCCCGTGAGTAATCTCTGCCCGTCGTTTCAGGACGTGATGGGACATCTCACATGGCCGAAGCTGAATCGCCTTCACGGACGTAGAGAGACAGAGAGAGAGGGGGAGAGGCAGTTTGACTTCTTCATTGGATGACCTTGATGTTGCTGTGTTTTTTTTTTTTTTGGTGGGGGGAGTGGCAGTGTCAAACGGAGCATGATGGGGAGGGGGGGGGGTGGTGACAGAGTGGAGAGACTGAACGCAGCAGCGGAAGAGAGAGAAAGGAAAACAGATGGAGAGTGCTACGGAAGACTAGGAGAACTAGAGGGCCTTGTGGCAGGACCCAGGCACTGGCGGGGGGGGGGGGGGGGCAGGCAGGCAGGCTGTATGACTGCAGGGCTTTTCTGGAGACGGAGCTCCTCTGCAGGCCAGCAAGGCAGCCGGATGAGGCTCCATTAGCATAGAACTCCTGACGTCCATAGCTGAGCAGCCGAGATGCGAATCTCGCCTGCCCCCATCGCCCTGGTTCGCTTGCACCCCTGCAGACCTCACCATTACGCATTTAGTGTAAGTCGCTCTGCTGCTTTCGGAGTTACCAACCCCAACCATTGTATATAACCACCCCCCTCCTCCCTTGGTGTACATACACATCAGTTATCCTTATCGGTGCACCTCAACTAGACGATTAGCATCTAAAGTTAGGTTTCACTTTATATATTTAGAGCAGATATCCCAGACTTGTTGTATTCTGCACTGGTTAGAATAAAAGAAGAAAAAAAACCTCAGGTAGACAAAAAAAAAAATCAGGCTCAATATAGTTTCCTGCATGCAGTGATTGTAAAGCCATACAACACATATATATGTATATAGCAGAACATAAATATATTTTTATAAATTTGTGGGCAATTTAAATGCATAATGATGCCCATTATATGTACAGACAGAGAAAACCTGATGAGACTATGAACAGGATGAGCACTGTATCAATGGTCAGTCAGTAACAAGTAAGACAGCTTTCCTGTCTACAGACAGCTTTCCTGTAACTGACCAATGCAGCAAATCGGGAAAGGCACTGCTTACTGATGTTACTCGTGCAATGACTGGAGCTTAACTAACCAGCTAAATGTCCTGGCCCGACCTATATTAATATATGTTCAGTGTATTCTGGCTCAGTTAAGGCTCCTAGCCATTCTCTAGCAAAGCCTGCCTACCTCCCTCCTCACCAGGTATCACTAAGTGCTCTGATTTCTCATGTCTCTAACTGAAATGGAGTAATCGGCTTGTTCATAACCCCGCCCCACCCCTGCCTTAACCCCGCTAATGGTCTTGCTGTGTTGCTCAGTCGCAGTCCTAGTTCTCCATAACCCCTCGGTGTGGAGGGAACGAAAAAAAGCACGAGCGAAGCGGAACACGTGTCACGTGTACATGAGCATGCAGGCGTGTCATTGCGACGCCGCAACGACGAGGCGCCGAAGACCGCGTGCATGGACGTCTGAGGGGACGCCACAGCACCAGACAGACGCTGGCCTTCAGTTACAGCTGGAAAAGCACACTGGAGGAGAACGCTTTGGTCGCTTTTTTTTTAGTGACCGGTCGATGCATTACACTTGTACAATTTTAAAAAGAACTGAAAGACTTTTTTATAAACCTTCTGCATGCATGGCTTGATCTTCAGCTGCCTTACATTTTCTTTGCAAATACATATATAAATATATACATATAAAGAAATTGTGCAAAATATGAAATAGGGTTTATAGATAGTTTTATTCTGTACAGTAATATCCTTTTGCATTTTGCAAAATCTATCTCCATTGATTACAATGGATGTTATTGTCCTGAATTCCTCTGTATCCTCAGCTCTGGCAGTGAGGAGGGTTAGGAACGTGTTTGTCTTTGTATGAGTGCATCTGAGAGGTGATGTCATTTCCTCTTCCTCTCACTACGTCTTTTCTCACACAATGCAGCAATATAAAAGCCAACTGTGTTCCAATTAAAGTTATGTAACCAATGTATATACTGTTTTGAGTATATGATATTGTTGTGAACACGTTTGACTGGTTTGACTGGTGTGTAACGAACTGTCATCTTTATTAGAACGGATTTTCAGCGGATGCCGTGATTGGCAGCTGTCAAAGCCACTAGCTCCCAGTAAGCATTTAATAAGCCAATCACATGTAGAGTAGCTGTATACCAGTCATTATTGCATCACCACATTGTTACATGTAGTCAATTACATGAAGCTTTTTACCAAAGCGTTTTACACTGATTTTTATATTCTAGTCCTTCACTGGAGCAGCAGGACTTTGCCACTATCCTACCTGATGCCTGGAAGAAAGGATTAGTACCGAGACTCAATGGAGATGTTTTTCATTCTGGATGCTTTTTCGGTCACCCAAAAATATTTTGAGTTTTCTTGTGGACAGGATACAGTCCTGTTACAGTTTTGAGGCTGCATACATCTGCAGTTTCACTAGTAGTTTGATTTTAATCTGAATTTAAGTTCTGAAATTCACCTACAGTACAACATTAGAATACAAAGGTGTACGTTAAATGATTTTACTGGGTCACAAATAGCTTGATGTGCAAGTAACTCTTAGTTTTCCATTGGAAAGGTTACCTATAAGTTGAAGCTGCTGTTTAATAGTAAACAAATTGCTTTCCGCAGTTATTCTAAACAGGCAAAAAGCTTAAGAGTCAAATCTGTTGATCTGGATGATTATAAATGACTGTTTGTTAAGGGGTTTGCCTTTACATCAATCCATGGAGATTATACCTGGCCATACGTTTATGGGCTGCTTAAAATTTCCTGCATGTTATTTGGGGAAAAAGAGAGTTAAAGTACTATATAAGCTCATTACAGCTCTGAAATTAGCTGCAAATGCATAAACATTGTTATGATGATAACAAATGTTTTTTTTTTTTTTGCTTGGTGCCCTTCAAATTTTATCTGAACAGTTGGAGGTGTCTGAAAAACAGCAGAAAGTACTTTGAAAAGTGATGCTCAATTTGTTTTTCCTTTTGTAAAAAATAATAATAAAAAAACCACCATTATGAAAAGCACTTCACTTTCTATCGTTTGCTCCAAGGTACCGTTGAGCACAAACAGAGGATTGTCAGAAGACTCAGAAGCCCGTCCAAAGATTACGTTTCTAGGGTTCAGCTTTAATCCGTTTCCGGTCAGTGGTTCCTCTTCCCAGCCCCTCCCCCGCTATGACATCACCTCTCGGCATGGCATGACAGCAACTCATTTTGCCTGCGTCGTGTTGTATCATTGATTTAATGAATGCAAACTGATTCTGGTTGCAAGTTGCACATTTATACCAATGATTGTACTTTTATATTTATGTGATTTAAACTGAAACAAAGAAATTAACCACTGAAAAATAAATTTATTCTAAGCAAAAAATTTACCCAGCCTGATTTTTATGGGGGTGTTGCTGGTGGCTCTGGAGTAAACAGCTGTTCTTGCTGCTGTTTATGTTAACAAAGGAACCACATGAGAAGATATAACCACGTATCTCTCTTTTATAAACCATCCTCACTTTGACGTGTCCAACGTCTCATTCCTCACGCAATTTGATGATACTTCAAACTGAATGTGGTCACCACACAAACAGGCCTCTTTTTCAAAGTGCCATTTTGCCTTTAAATGTCACCAAGGACAGTTATGATGTAACAATGGGTTTTTCCAAAACATCCCAGTTGCCAGTGGTGACTAGTGTGCGTGTGTATGTATTTTCATGGTTACCATGGGCTTTGGTGAGCCTGCAGTGGTCCTCTGAGTCACAGATGATGCTCATTGTGAAGGAAAGCCCAATATCCCTGTGTTACTTGACTGATCAGACCAAATTGTTTTTCTGTCTGAGCCCTGGTGGGTGTCACAGGGAATCCTGCAGCTTCCTCTCTGCTGTCTGGAGTTGATCGAGAGTAGGCGCAACACATTGTGGAAAGGCCATCGCTGGATCTTTCTCGACAAATAATATCTATGGGGTCAATCACAAAAACATGGCTTTATAAGTGTATGAGACAGCATGATGAATTTTCATGGCCTTCAATTCATTTTTAGGGGAAATAATTAAATTTAAGAAAAATGTACATTGAATTGGTCAATGATGTATACAATTAGATTTCAAGATCCACTGGAAAGTGACAGTGTGCCATGTAAGGCTTATTAGGTGGGTACTGCTCGGCCGTGGCTGGTCATGTGACCTCATGCCCCTTGTTGCATTATCTCAGTCATGAGTGAGCATCCTGATGGCACTCAAGGCAGAAAGCCCAACATAATCACCACCAAAGCAATTACAAGTGAAACTGTGAAATCTGCCTCGAACTACAGGCCAAATTATTGTCTACTAAGCTCCCACGAGTTTTGAGAAATCACCCAGAATGTTAAACTTTGCGCATATAGAAATGCTCTGCCCTTCATTCCACCCCTTCAGAGTATACTTTTCCCCACGACTTGCTCAGCACAAACCTCCAACTCCCTGACAATCAGAAAGTAGCAGTAATGCACCATAAGACAGGACGCCCCCTCTCTCATCCTCTGAATATCAAACTCTGAAACCAGAGTCCGGACTTCTCCAGCTTGCCGGAGAAGCTCATAAGGACTCACAGGTCCATTCTGATCAATTCACAGCGTGCTATCTTCACATGAACATCACCATTCCTTGTCTCGACATGGCGTGTGTGTCTATGCATGTGTCTGAGTGACCTTGTTTATAAATATAGTAACTATGTCATTATTATTAATGGGAAACAAGGGATAAATGAAAACAACATTAACATCTGTTATGCCTCTCACTGTCACACACACAGACACACACATATACAGATGAGAGACAGTGTGAGTCATGGTCTGGTATATATTAGACAGTAACATAACATTTGTTACTTGTAGTTCTCATGTTGAATGCAGAAGAAATGGGCAGAGATCTGAGTGACTTTGACAAGGACCAAATCATTATGGCCAGAAGACTGGGTCACAGCATCTCTGAGGATGGAAAACCACAACCCACTTACAGGGCGGCAGCCAAGACTCACCGATGCAAGATATGAATGTAGGCTATTCTTATCCTGTGTGGTACAAACCAATAAAAGGGCTACTGTGCCACAAATTACAGATAATTTTAAGGATTGTCACCAGAGTAATGTGTCATGACACACAATGCACTGTGCCTTGCTGCATATGGAGCTGCATAGCCGAAGGCCAGTCAGAGGGGTCCCTGCTGCCTCCTGTCCACCATCGAAAGTGCCTACAATGGGCACGAGAGCATCAGAACTGGAACTGGCACAGTGGAAGAAAGTCACCTGGTTCAATGACTCCTGTTTTCTGTCGCATCACGTATACGGCCGGGTACATGTCAAGCCAGTCCACTGCTCCACAGTCCCATACGCAGCAGGACTCAATGTACTTTGTGTCGTGACACATTCTTCCCATGACCATCATTAAAATTATCTGCGATTTGTGCCACAGTAGCCCTTCTGTTGGATCGTACCAAATGGAGTAGCCTTTACTCATCTCGCATGGATAAGTCTTGGCCACCCAACACCATCAGTGGACTGTGGTTTTTCCCTCCTCAGACCACGGTCGGTAGGGACTCACCACGGCCGACCATGAGCACCCCACAAACCTTGCAGTTTCTGAAATGGTATGACCCAGTCGTCTGGCTATAACAATTTGGCTCTTATCGAAGTCACTTAGGTCTTTATCCCTGCCAATTTCTTCTATATCCCAGACCTTCACATGCACTGTTTTTACAAGATAGTCAATCTTATTTATGTCACTTGGGCGTGGTCATAATGTAATGGCTCATCAGTGAACATATACTCAACTAGAGGTTACACACACACACACACACACAAACACACATGCACAAGACCAGTTCGTATGGGCAGAAAGAAACCATCCGGAAGTTCATTCTGATTCGGCAGGAAAAGCACGAATTCTCCTACAATGATGGCACGTCTGAGAGGACGTTAAATTGCTGCTAAAATGACATTTATTGTCAATCACATGCTGCACTGTGGAGACAACAAGCTGTTGAACATTAGCCCCAGTCGACACTCATCAAAGGCAGAATAGCATCTCCCACGCTCAGAAGCACAGAATAGCTGAAGAAGCCTACAGCCATTTTTGGCCAACGATTCAGACTCTCATCAACATTTCTTGACAAGTTTGACAGCACAGGGATGCACTGGAAGGCAGGGACTTGCTTAACCAAAACTGTTGTTCAGGACAAGTCTCAGCCACAAACCCGAGCTTGCTGCCACATATAAATTTCCATTCCATTGATTCGAAGCGCCATGAATTAAAATGGTATAAGTAATCATCTGCTAACAATGACTCTGTGATAGTAGCTTCACAGCCCATCCACACAGAGCAACCTGATGCACATGCGTTGGTCACCTGTACCACCATTTACAGATAAGCGCTGACCATAATAGTGATGGTCCAGGCCAGGAGGCTTCGCGTCTCCCATCACTGCTCACCTCCTACAAATTTCAACCAGGCTGAAAAAAAATACGGAAAAATAAAGCAAGCAGTACATTCTAGATGATCCAGAAAGGCCTCTAGGATGCAACAAAACACAAGCAATAATAGAGATTTAACTAATACTGATATCAGGACCACTGTATGGTGGAGAATTATAAATTTTTTAATTTGACTGAAAAATGACAAAAGGTTGTAGAACCGGTGGAGGATACCGTCATCAGCGGAGGATACCGTCATCAGCGGAGGATACCGTCATCAGCGGAGGATACCGTCATCAGTGGATGATACCGTCATCAGTGGAGGATAACGTCATCAGTGGAGGATACCGTCATCAGTGGAGGATAACGTCATCAGTGGAGGATACCGTCATCAGTGGAGGATACCGTCATCCATTTCTATTGAAGTTCTCCTTATTGTCTACTTACATACTACAAATAGGACTATTATTGGAAACATGAATGTTCCCTTGGTTTCTTTGGTGAATCGTAACCAAGGCATGATACAATTATGTTCTTCATCCCCACAACAGAGACATGGTCATGTGACCCTGTCAGAAGTTTTGAAGCTTTAATGCTTCCCAGCTTCATCGACTAAATTTTTGTATCCTCAGAGCTACCGTCCTCTGTACGGTGCCATTATTATGACATGTAGACTGCATCAGGCTCATTTCTGTTTAAGAAAAAGGTAAATGTAGGGCCTTCTGCTGTCACAGTGGTCTCGGGTTTCTTTTCTGCTCTCCTGACAAACTTTGGAGACACTGTTCTTTCGTACATTTGTGGCTATTCATTTGACAGATTGTGGCCACGTTCTGGAAAGTTCCGTTGCACAGGCACATTCTCATGTCAAGATGTTTCTTTGTGTTCCTTTGTGATAGCATAGAGGACGAGTGGTGATTTCGGCCAACATTAATGGGCTTTCAGCCGAACTTCCTCTGTCTAGGATTTTAATGACTATGGGGGCCTGTGCTGGATATGTAACCCACCTACTGTCTGAGTGAGGGCTTCTTCGATGTTTCATTAATAATTGAAAACTTACATTTTATAAAATTGCTATCTTTCATAACATTGTTACAAAGAAAATGCATAGTGCAAATATGTGTGCTTCTCCTAGAGCATGCACCTAATCGCTGTTGTGTCCACCATTTGCCGAACAAGCAGGATGGGGAGAATGATCAGTCAAAACCGGCAGACATCCAAAGGACGGGGTTAATTTCGGGCAGACAGGCAACACGGGGTACACACGTTAATGACAGATCTGACGATACGGACTCAGACACGGACTTAAATACACAACACTAAGGGACGGAAATGCAAAACAACTGAGAACAATCAGGAATTCACATGAGGTAACCAGGGGGGCGTGTCACACATGAGGATCGTACGAGCAGGTCATGACAATCCCCTTTCTGTCGTTACATTTTTGTAACTTTTTATTACTGTGATTATGAACTGTTCTGGGAAATCTAGGCTTGGTCTAAAAGCTCCTTATTGCCTAACAGTATGTCAAATGTAGATGCTCGTGTGTAGCTGGACTTTCCTGTCTGATTTATGCAAATATCAAGATGGCAGCCATGCCCAAGGGGTAGCTCTGGGGCAGAAATTTTGACAATCCCCAGAGGAATAAGTCGAACATGATTTCTGCTGGGAAAATATTTGTGACAATGTGGCTATCAAGGCTAATGTCATCCACCACCGTGAAAGGCTACACTGAAGCGGAAAAAAGCTCTGGAATAGTTTTGTTGCATTTTATATCTCTTATCTTGCTAGACAGACATCTGCCCCCAGGCGAACAAGCTGTGTTTATGTTCTGTCAAACTCTTAACAGCACTAAGGATGTCTTACATCCAAATTTACACCACCGGAAATAATTCAGGGAAAGCATCCTTCTTTAAGATCTCATGTCTTAAATTCTTTCATGTTGATGATGGGGAAATTCAGTTCTAGTTACCAATGACTCTGCTGCATGACAATAACAAATCTTTGAAACTGAAGAATAAAATGAATGTGAGACTAAGACAGGTAAGCTAACATGTCAAAGGGCAGGAAGCACTTAGCTGCCGTCTGTCTTGCTTCCCAAGACACCACAGCGAAATATCGAGCTGTTAATATACCCCAAAATCCTTCCGCAAATAGATGGCTGGGTTGTTGAATTGATGCAGTTAACCTTGAAAGACCATCGCTCGTGTGAGGTTTCCCTAAATGCCTCGCATTCTCCAAGTTTAAAGTTTTCATTGTGAGATGCGTTCCGAGCAACATGGTGAAATTCCTGTGCCGTAGTTGTAGGGGACGGGATCGGAACATCGTGAAATTCTTGTGCCACAGCCACAGGGCACCGGAGAGGTACATAGTGAAATTCTCGTGCCACAGCTGAAGGGGATGGGACAGTGGCATGGAGGGACAGTAAGACAACAACAGTGCAATAAGAGATAAGTCAGTGCAATAAGGGGACTGAAGCAATAAACATGCAATAAGTGCAATATGCCTTCGAGAAACGCATTCAAACACCAGCACTGACAAACCATCCATTTCGAATGCAGCCAGTGTTATCAGGCTAATGCCACACTCCACTGTCCCAGAAATACTGCAATTCCAGTTCTCTCAGGCATAGAACCAAACAGGTAGAGACTGTGACCACAGGGTGACCACATCATTGTCAGCACCCCAGAAGGAAGTCATGCATCCAGCTGGAAGTAGTGGTGGTGTGCAGACATTCAGGTGGCCTTCTCCACACCTACCTAGTGTGATCTGACCAAGTCCAGGCAGGTAGGTTGTTAAGAACTCAAGGGGAGTAATTGGTGATTAGGGCAAGAGGGAAAAGAGAAGCTCATTCAGCCCATAACCAATTAACTAATCTATTAGATAACGATCAATACACACAATAACCATACAATAACAATATAAAAATTATTATATACTGTAGCTTTGAGGCATATCCTTTTTTCCCTATAGTAATCAAGTGTATTTTGGATTTTGTCTAAAATAGTGATTTATCGAAATTAAGTTTCATATTTATCACCAATTCACAGAATCATAGCTGTCAAAATAAAACAAAAAATAATTTGAAATGGCTGTTCCATAACAGTGTGGGTTCATTTGTGCTGCGTGAGACTGCACATAATATAGGTTGCTAGGCTACCACCCCAGATTTGGCCCAATGCCCAGAAGAGGGGAAAAAAAACTAGACAACTCTGCTGACAACAATGCGCCAAGTTCAACTTCCGTTATACGGCAGCCTGAACCGGTCACTCAAGAAGTACAGCAGAGGGGCTGGACTGCAGTGTTGTGTATGTTTTCAACTATCTTTGTTTCTTTTGGCACAGAACAGGCCGGAAACAGTAGAGCTACCAGATCTTTACCAGCTGGCTGTGGGGGGGTGGTTGAGCCACATAATATTTTCCGTGTGTCAATGATAACAGGACAATGTGACAAACTTTAAGCACATTGTGAGTTTAGCATATGGCATGTTGAGACATCAGGATTTCTGCCACTTCTGTTACCACAAGACAGAAGCAGTGCTGTTCTGTAGCCGTCAGAGACTAATGGTGGTGAACAACCATTTCACAGCCTGGGGACGCGGAGGATCTACCTTCGGCAAAGCAATTCGGACAGCTTGTCAGCAGGGGTCTTGGGGGGTGGAAGGGCTTCAGATGACAGGGAGCAGCAATATTGCAGGGCTGCTCTAATGCATGCAGTTAAACTGGGAGCTGAGCAGCGCATACAGAGGGACAGCAGTAACAAACTGCGCACAGGAGAGCTGTCTGCGCAGCACGGCCTCATCACGGCCGAGACTTCTACCCAGTCGAGGATGCACAGAGCCGACGGACAGCACCTCAGAATAAACGGCACGCCTGTCACCGTTTCCTGCTGCTTGCAGGTCCAAACACACACGGTCCCACTAACACATTAGTTTGGAGATGAGGTCCTGATGCAGAAATCATATCACAGCACAATCATGTCTGTTACAAAACACGCTATTCAGTTGCCAGAAAGAAAGTGCAGTGACCCATCAAATTAATTTCTGGACTGGCACGCACAAAACAGGCATCTGATTCACAGGTTATATGGGTCAGATCCTCTGACAGCTGGATGGCATCTAGGCTAAATGTGGTTCCACCACTTCTGGTTCTAAATCCAGGTCCTGCTGGCTGTCCCATCCCTGCGGACCTTCCAGGCCTATCTGTTCTGTATTTGTTAAACACGTGTACTGCGTCCTTGGGTCATAGTGTTCAACAGGTTATTGGCAGACAGCCACACAGAAAAATACATTTCTCCAACTGAAACATGAGCCTAATACTTTTGGAAGTTCACTGCAATCCATAATGCGTAAAAAAAACCTTGTTCTCTCTGCACTACATTTCAAACCGAAAGTCCCAATAACTCTTGTAATTCAAACACGCCAAGGGATTGTCTCTATCAGTTACAATGTTTTTTAACTGGTATGACAAAAAAAAATGTCGCAGAAGTCTGTACACAGTCAACAGAAAGGGGGAAATGAACCAATAAATTATCATCATACTGCTGGCAGGAGTTGTCCCTTAGGTCATTAAATTTGACTGCATATTATCTGGAGCATTTCAGCATGGACAGAAAGCCGACAGAAGCTCTCGGTCTCTCGCTCCATTACAAGCCGATGTTTCTTTTATGCTTTGCTTTTATCTCAGCCTGGTCATCTCTAAGCATCCCTCACACTCAGATGTAAACTGGTCCTCCACGTATGGGGCGAGGCGTCGTGGGCACACAGTATGTCCCCCTGACGCGCTGCGCCGTTGGCTGCCTGTCAGACTGCAGGTCACACTGCGCCTAGCGGGATGCCTGCTGAGACACAACGTCTCCCAGCCAGTGCCAGCGACATCGCCAGGGCGCCAATCCCGCATACTCTGCCTCTGTAAAATTACAGCCGTAATTACTGCATTACAGTATGAACTATGACTTACAACTGCGACCTGAAGTATAGGACTCGATTGCTGACTCGGGGGCCCAAATAACATTCCTTTATCATCCTGGCAGCTTCATTAATTTCCAGAGACCAGAAACACTGCATACCGATTCAGCTATGTTGCATTAACGCTTTTCCCACAGTTGCAGACAGATAACGCAAGTGAGAGAAGCCTGTCTGAATAACCATTGGTTAAGAGCCGCAGTACTCTGCAGGATGCACAGTACCTGGAGAACATGACTGCTGGACACCTCCCTAAGCAGTACAACACCAGCTCATAGGGGTCAAATTTACCAGTGA
This sequence comes from Paramormyrops kingsleyae, assembly GCF_048594095.1. NCBI lineage: Eukaryota > Metazoa > Chordata > Actinopteri > Osteoglossiformes > Mormyridae > Paramormyrops > Paramormyrops kingsleyae. The sequence continues at coordinate 15,105,788 of NC_132799.1, forward strand.
AACTCGCGTCTCTTTAGCCCCTGTTGCCATCTCACGGCTGTGGGATGTAACCGGCTGTCATGCGGCCGAGCCAAAGACAGTAGGCATGAAAAGAAGAATTGATCTGGTTGGCAAGTTTTACCGGTTGCAGGTGGGGTCAGATCCTATCACAGAAGCTGCAGATGCAAGGCTGAGAATAATCCAGGTTGCGGTGCCCACCTATTGCAGGGCACACTCACACATGGGCACCGATAGGCAGTTTGGTAACTCCACTTCACCCATCAGCATGTTTTTTTTGGGCTGTGCAGTGAAATTAGAGTACCCAGAGAAAACCCCACACTGACACAGGGAGAACGTGGAACCTCAACACATGGAGAAAAGGCGGAGACTTGAATGCTGGTCACAGAGGTGTGAGGTAATAGCGCTAAGCAGTGAGCCACCTGTATGGCTCACTGCTTTTGCCAAATTTTACAGATTTTGTTACCACACATCTGTATCACCCAGCTGCGCCACTGTCACTGCAGCTAGCTTGACATGTATGTTGGCATGAAATGAAAATGTGAGGGAGAGGCGGAGGAATGAAAGGGGTGTGGCAGGCAGACAAGAGCAAAGATACATGTAGGGAGGCTACAGACGTGCCTGGGGAGGGGAGCGACTGGCGCCATAAATGCAGGGGCTGAAACAAATTATTGAACTAAAGACCGAACAGAATGGGGGTAACAGCAGGTGTTTCCTGAAGCCGCTCGACTGCTTTCGTTTGTGATCTGTGGATCTGACGCATCTGAACGCTGGCGGATGAAAGAGCAACATGCACATCTGTCCCGCTGTATCTCCCAGTCGTCTGATGTGGCCGGAGCTGACCTGCTCTCTCTGAACGGTACTTTTAATTGGACTAATGGCATCTCTCATGTAGACTTCTAACCTGCATCCACAATAAATTTATTTTTTCAGGACATTATTTTATGTGCAGGGGTGTCGTAAGGTGGGGGGGGGGGTAAGGGAAATTAGAACGATTCCAAAATCTCTAGCAACGCCCCTGATTATGTGTGTATATGTGTTCTTCAAATTCTTGTTGTGCTTCAAAATAATAATCCGAAGATAATCAGATAATTGAGGCTTGAAAACATGACTTGTGTGTTTGCACAGGGCATGGATTTGGGCAAGTCTGTGTTTTATATTTGTACTGGGTAACAACAGAGAAACATCAGACACATTAACTGAGCTTTTCACTGCAGAACTGGTCCATTTGCAGCTTTTAAAATTCTGTTTTAAATTTGTCTGAGTTCCCCTTTCAGGGGAGAAGTAATTTCGAAGAGAATTAAAGTAAATAAAGTGCTGAGAGAAAGACGGTGCAGTAAACAAAAGCAGGTACACAGGGACTGGCCAAAAAAAAAAAGAACAAGTGAATTAACTAACTAGCTTTCCCTCCCAAATTAGCACCAGGCCACCACCCCCCCCTTCCCCCCCCCCCCCCCCTTTTTCAACAACAAGAAAAGAAAGCCACAAACAAGAAAAATAAATATCTTCAAGTGGGTGAGGTCATTACTTTGAAATATTCATTAATAATTTTACTTTATTATTTTACTTATGCAAGAATTTTATTAATTTATTTTTCTATTTATCTACACATGCTTTTATTTCCATATATAGCAACGTAGAAGTAGGGTCAGCCGGCACCCCCAGACCAGCTTAGTGTCTCCATCACTCAGTCTCCATCACTCAGGCTGATGTGATCGATGCCTTGCCAAAGATCTGCTACATTAAAGTTACGTATGAAACAACTACTAATGCAATACAATATGATTCACCCCTATTGCGATGCAGTGTGATAACCACATGATACAAAAGAATATGATGCCATGCTATTCAACATGGTACAGATATAAAGGGTTTTGAGAGGGGGAATCAATCTAATATAAAATTATTGGTCAGATTTCTAAGTAATAAAGGCATGGGGACTCTACTAATTATATATAAATCAGATTTCAGTGATACAAAGATGCATCCCATATTTATCCCAAATTGTATCCAGTGCATATTTTTTAATTAGCGAAATTACATTGTAAACTTTTATGCGAATAGGTGAATCTTACCCTCCCTAGGAGCTACATATTTTATTCCTCACACACTGGATTTTGGTACTTTATTAGGTAACAATTTCAAATGAAAATCGCTTTGAATGCTTTCTGATAGGAATGAATTAAAAGATATTGTTACATATTGTTACTGCCACTTGTAAAACCACAATACTGTCTTTAGAATTATTCATCATTTTGAATTAATAATGGAGGAATGAAGGTTTTATAATGCCACATACATCTCAGAATATAGTGCAAAATGCATTCGGCTCACAGATTCCATTTAGTGCTCATAATGCAAAGCTCACTGGTGTGAAGTGTGAAATTGTGCATTTACACCGAGCCGGGTCATTCCCAATTAGTTAACCAAGGCGCCAGTAAAACAGCTCCCAGTTTGCCGTGCTGTTTGTTTCCCCCATGTCATAACAATTAGTGCCACATCAATCAAATTTACACGCACTTAAAGGCTGTTAAATGTTTAGCAGACTTTTCTTATTTTCCCAGACCACCACCAAAATAATGATGACAGAAGGACCTTCTATACTCATGTACACACCAACAGAACAGGAGCAGTCGAAAGTGACCTTTTCCCTTAGCATCGTTATTATATAATTAGCATTATTCTTGAATTTTGTCTGCTTTTAAGAACTTATGCAAGAGATTGGTTCTCCTATCACAGGACTTTACTCAAATTATACTGAGAAATACGGATGTAACAATAAATCATTCTGAATTAGACTAGCTGATTATGAGTTATTTTCCTCCTTAGTGGTCTTTTTGTGTATATACCACAACCCCAAATTAATGGAACCAATTATTTTTCAATCGTGTTTCACTTGGTGTATTCACAGACCTCAAACTTTTTGACTAAACACCTTTAAGTATACATGGTGGTGCACATTGTAGACTGTCAACAACTTATCTCCAGGTTGGGGTGTGAAAGAGAACTGAAGAAAGAATAAAACCACAAGTGACACTGTCTATGTGACAGAAGCTGCATCAGCCATCACATCACTTGGAAGGAAGTCCATACTGATGACATGTAGTGATGTCATATCCTCTTCAGAACAAGCCAATCAAATGCCCAACCAAGTATTTTGGGCCTATTAACCATGGTAACCCTAATCACAACATTTTGCACTTAGGGTGTCTTGAGACGGAGACAATATACAGAAGGGTTTATGGGGTAATATTTGTAAAATAAATGAACAAGCTTGAAATTGGTTTTATTTATTTAGGGACGAAACAATGTTGAATATGGCACCCATTACTCTCAAGCAGTCTGATTTAACTAAGACAAAATTGCATTTTCTGTTCTGATGCTATGTTAATTCACAGTTATTCTAACAAATGACATTCTCTCCTAGAGAGGAAATTTATGCAGAATAAAGCTTTCATATTGTGGAAGCTGAAGATTATGATCTATAACAGCTGGTAAAAATTTCACCATGCTTAAATTTATAACAGCTTGAAAGAATTGAAGAGGGATGTGAATAAGAGGAAGAGGTGCTGAGTGAACCTTAAAAACCTGAAAAAGCTGGAACCCTGCTATCTTACTCAAAGGCTGATATTTGCTTTAACATGCAATCCTACCAGGTCCTGCACAATGTAAATATGAATGTAAGATCCATATAGATGCCACTCCAAGTCAAATAGGACACATCTGTGTATTTTCAGTGTGTGTGACACACCAGGGGAGTTTTTCTGATCATTAAGCACAATCAACAGTGGTGCGACTTCATGGCTACTGCATGTCATGTTGGTAGGTAAAGGCAGTAAAACAGGACGCAGCTCTTCGCTATTCACCCTCATGGGGGAACTTTATTTGGGGCGCAGGTATGGGGTTATGCGCGGCAACAATCGGAGGTGGTCCCAATCTGAGGCGGCCCATTCGAGTAGGCGCATGGAATGTCTTGTCTCACCGACATGATGACCATCTTCCTCTGCATTTCAGTGGCGGCACTCTCTGAAGTACGCAAACTTTGGAGTGGCCAGATCTCTGTGGGTGGGTACACCTATTAGTGGTCAGGTTGCCCTGATGGCTGCCATATTGAGGGAGTTGCTGTGGCTGTGGCTGATCAACTCCTCTGATTGTGCCTGATGTCACTCCTTTCCGTATTGTGAGGCTCGGGAAAAGGCACTTTCTGGGAATCTTGTCTGTTGTCTCAGTGTCATCCATCCGCGGTCAGTGATGTCTCTATGAGGGAGACGTTTTATTTGCAACTTCACTTGGTTGTTGATGGGTGCCCATGAAGTGACACTTCTCTGGTCATGGGTGACTTCAATGTGACCACTGGCACTGACAGGGCTGGCTATAAGGATCTGGCGACCTTGGTGAAAGTAGCTCCACGTTCCTTCACTTTGCAAAAGATCAGGGGCTGCGGGTTGCTGGATCCTGGCTCCAGTACCTTGAACCACATCCTTGGACTTGGTACTCCAATACTGGTGGTGACAGTGGAGGCAGAACCTCTGGATTCTTTCCAGTTGATTCTGTTACAAGTCTGTTCTCGCTCCGACTTGCATGGGCTGGGTGTTGGGCCGGGTCGTGGGGTTCAGCAGTTGTATGGCATCTGTTGGTGAAAAAAGATTCACTGAACTTGACTTTGCTGACTATGCTGTGATCTTCATGGATTTGGTGGAGGCTCTGAATGTCTGGGCTTACAAGAACCCTGGACAGAAACCAAGATCTAGGCCTTTATTGACCTCTTGCGTACAGGCAGCAGCAGTGTGCCTGTCTGCTGAAAGAATGTCGACCACATCAAGAGGTTCACTTACTTCGACAGTGACATTCATGTCTCTGGTGACTCTTTCTATGAAGTCAGTAGATGGATTAGGAGAGCATGGGGGGTCATGAGGTCGCTGGAAAGGGGTGGTGCTCCCAGTATCTTTGTAAGAGGACAAAGGTCCAACTCTTTAGAGTCCTGGTGCTCCCTGTTTTGCTGTATGGATGTACTAACCCTTGGGTACCGCTGGATTGACTTTCTCTCGAACGAGCAGTTGCTCAGGGAGTCCGGAATGATGTACATTATCAGCATTGTGAGGGAGCATTACGGCCATTTGGAGCAATTCCCTGAGGGTGATCTGGCTCGCAGGATCCTCGTTGCTGAGGACCCGAGTAGATGGACCAGGCCAACGGGACGCCCACGTAACACCTGGCTGCAGCAGATAGACGGCCGTTTCCGGAGGGTGGGACTGGATCATGTATCAACTGTGATCCTGAGGCATTACGTCATGTGGTGGGTGCATCAGTGCACGGTACCACTACATGCTCGCCAATCTGATCTGATCTGGCAGGTACGGGCAAGACAGGAGATAGCCAGCAAGAACATGGGATAATTACCAGACACAGGACAAGGAGACATTTATATACACATCTCATGAGGGAGTAACAAGGGACAGGCATGTACTGTTAATACTCCAGGACTGCAGGGCTGGAGGGTCCAGGATGACCAGCATCGCCATCTGCTGGCCGTCATAGGAACAAGACAAGGCAGGTCCGATTGATGGTGACACTCCAACTTTAAAGCCATGTGAGGTAAAGTTTGTAAGAAAAATAGCTTTAGGTTTTCATTGCCCACAATCTCTTTCAGCTTTACTTTCTTCATTCTCATTCACAATTTTCCTTAGGGCAATTCATAGTATAATTACAGGGGAAACAACGTAATAAATGTAGTAGTTACTTGGGAAGCTGAGAGAGTTTCGGCTTCTAATCAAAACTTCTTCTGAGGAAGACCTCTATGGATCTAAGTATCCCTAAATAGTCATGACTCTAATGTCCCAGCAAATACAGGAGAATCTCTCCAAATGATTAACTCTCCCAATAAGCATAGATTTCCAAGGTTAATCTTTGACTTGATTACTTTTATACAAACACAGCATGCCATCAATTATGTGAAATGCCAACATGCATTAGATTACCACACACTAGGCTGTCACAAATTTGCTCAGCAGAAACGTGTACAGACTCCTTCAGCTGAGGAGCAAATGCTTCCAGATCCGTAATGCTAAGTACCTAATCCTTTTGGGACTATTTTTTTAGACTACAATTTATTTGTTTAGCCAGTGCAGGGTCAAACTGTCCCTGGAGCAATCAAGGGTTAAGGGTTTTGCTCAAGGGCCCAAGTATGCTGACTGTGGGATTTGAGCTGGTGACCTTCTGATCAGAGGCGCGGTGTCCTCACCTGCCAACCCAAACACAAGCCCCTTGCATAATTACTGCATAGCATGCACAGACCATTTCTGACAGGTCGGAATATGCATCGTGCGGTAGGGGGGAACCTTGAGATAGGAGACACTTCCTGGTAAGGAAGGACAGGGTTCAAACCTTGGAATCTTTAGCAGGTTCTTTCTGGTCTACGTCCGCCTGCTTCTCAAGGGCCTCCTCACCGCATCTGTCCCATCGCCATCTTTCCGCTCCTCTGGTCCTGTCCGACCCCGCTCATGGAGGTAAATTAAATTAGCCTCGGTACAGACTGTGCAACAAGAAGGGACGCCGCTGCTTGTATACCTCCCTCTGCCGTTAATTTGCAAGTCAGAATTTAGACATACGTAGGATGTTTATTTATACTCGCAAGTTTTGTTTTTTTCCAAGCCAGGTTTTTACTGGTGTGTGTGTGGGGAGAAATGCTGTAACGCTGCCTGATAGACACCCACTGATAAAGTTGTGATATTTTTAGGACTCGTATGCCGAACCTGGATTTGTTTCCTCTGCATTATTTCCAATTCAACCTTACGTGAGTCAGAGTTCATGACAAGCCCCAGCACCCGGCGAGCAAAAGTGGGTCCAAACCCAGACTGTGCCATCACCATCACTTATGAATTAAGCCGTGACAGCGATTAGCTAGTTATGGTTGCCTATATAAAAATTGCATCCTGTGCTAAAATGAAGCTACATGTTCAGCAGAGGCAAGCAACATGAAGAGGGAGAGCAGGAGTGTGAAAACAAAGGAAACGATATTTAAGGATTTTTTTCAAAAGATCCAGAAAATGAGATGTGGCTCCAGTACCTGTAATTGCTATCTGAAGTCCTTTATTAGGTTATATAAAGAAATACAGTATAATGCTAAACAGCCCCGACTAATTATATGCAAAAGCACAGTAAATGTTAGACCTTCTCTGTATCACCCACACTGAAGAGAGAGAGACTGGATAGAGGATGCAAATATGAGGGCATGCAGGTAAATTTCAGTGCTAGGAGAAAGTTGCTAATCGCTTTTAACGAGTTACCTCAGCTCAGGGGCGTTGGTTTAGTTTCAACATTGGTAGGGACCAAATCAGCCCCGAACTCTCCACTCCCCATAACACATATGGTACTTCCACAATATTGGTCGGGACACCCTACCCTCCATACACCAATCTATTCCTTTGCCTCAGCAAGATCCCCTGACGACTGGTACTGACACTTGGTCACGCTGATTCCCCTTAATTTATTTGCTAACATTCTCAAGCACCGGCTGCCAGAATATTGTGCTGGGACAGGGGGCCCAGAAGGAGGGGGGAAGGTATGGGGATAGGGCCATGGTTAAGAGGAGGCATGGACCGAGGTGGGGTGTTTAGTTCAAAGAGATTTGGCTTCATGGTGAACCCAAAGCCTGTCGAGCAGTTCGAGTGGGAGATGATGTGAGGATGACCAAGCTGGGATGCGATTTACATTTACACACATGTGAAACCCAGTGAAGATCTTCTGAGGCTTCCTGAAATGTCTCACCTTTTCGTCTCCATCAGCACCAGGCTTCCGAGGCTTGTTGTAAACTTAAAGGGGCTCTTAACATACTTGGGGGGGGGAAAGCTGCCCGTTAAACTGGAGTGACTGACCGAAGAGGATGCTTAAGGGAAAAGGAGGGATCGCTACAGTAATGAGGATATGACAGCAGACAGGAGAGGAGAGGGAGAAGAGGAATACAGACGGAAAGGACACCGATGGATGCAATGAGAAATGCGACAAAAACAGTACATCTTTGCATAATGCGCGTGTAGCAGAATGGGGATGCGTCAGAAGAGTTGTGGCTCAACAGAGCGAGGCGGCAAATGCCAGAGTGTCCACGGTTAATCCCCTGCGACTGTAGGTCAAAGGAAAGCCAGATCAACATGACCCAGCAGCTGCGGCAGGGCCTGGGCCTGCGTCCAGCGCCTCAGAGCCCCTTAAATGTCAGCTGGGATGGCGCTGCTCCCACCCTTCCTAGAGGCAGCTGTAGCTGCTCACTTCTGCTCTCTCACCATCAGCTCCTAATCATCCAATCAACCATCTATTGTGAGCATCATCCACAGTCATCTGTTTCTGTTAATTGACATTCACCAACACTGAACACCTGGAAAGGATGGGTCTGTTTAGTGACCAGGATGGGCGGGGGGCACAGGGGGATAAGGGGAGACTTGCATCATGAAGCTGGATTTCTTGGTTTACAAGATAGCTTGTCGAATTTAAGGTAGTCTGGGTTAAATGTAAGTGAACTAGAATAAAGTCCATTTAAACTGGGGTTGCTTAAATCTGACGTGTTATCTAGCTAACCAACAAATCTTGCCTTGTGATACCGGCTCTGGGTTGGTATTGGGGCTGGAAGGCAGTGAGCCAGCTGCATTTTGAATGAATACGTACCTATATGACATACGCAACGAGTCAAGGGTGATTTTCTAGTTTCATGCAGAAGCTGAGAGAGATGTGCTGGCAGAGGGGCTCACTGCCCCCCCCCCCCCGGGCTAGCCATCCTGTGTGCGATGTTAGCATTTTGTTTCTGTACCTTCTGTACCACATGGGTGCCTCACCCCCAGCCATTCTTGACTCCTGCTGCATTCCAAAAACATGCACTTAGAGTAACACCTTGTGTTGAACAAATGGAGCATTTAAAACCTAAGGATTGAGGCTCTTTGTTACACTTACCAGCAAAATATCAGAAAAACGCTAAAGTACTTTCAGACTCAAGCTTCTTGATAACAGAACCTTTGTTGATAATTTACGCTGTGAAATGCATTACAAATCAGCGGCTGGGGCAATTGTGAAGCTGCTCTTCTGCTGGTTATAGTGGATTGTGTGTGTTTTTTTCTGAATAATAAAGGTTTGCGTCGTGAAATTGCTCATTAGTGTTCCTCTCTTATTGAGACAGGGTATGTTTGTGAATAACACGTCTGGTTTATTAACTACTGTGTAAGCTGTCGCAAAGTATTATGGGGGTCTACGTGTACAAATTGCTGTATGTTTACACAAGCTAACACTACAAGCAGGACACTCATTAAGGACTGAGCTCGGGGGTCACCAGCCACACGGCGAACGCGTCTCGCTCTAGCTGCCATCTAGCATGTTTAATTGGTCACGTTTTAACATCCAGTCGTGTAGTCAGGGAAAACAATTGCGCAGCTAATTAGTTCGATCACCTTCTTAAGGACTTGTATAGACTGGGCTATTTTCAAGGACAGTGTGGCATGGCCCCAGCTCTCTGTTGACCTCTGATGGCCAGATTACGTTCCTACAGCATAGAGGCTGAAGAGCATTTTAAAAAAGATTTGGTGCTGTTGGAAACGACAGCATCACATGCCCCAGATCGCCCTGCCGTTTGGTCTGGCTGTCTAAGCCGTAGTTGTTCCACATTCACTGACTTGTACAACTTCTAGAATGACTGGATCGATCACCTGGAAATGTAAAAGTTAATAAATGTGTTTTTACATGATAGTTATGAGTTCTTGTAGTGATATGTAGGTATGAAAGTATACTTATTAATTTACTGCACATTCCACTTACATGACAATTTGCAGAATCTTTCTCCACCAATTATTCCTTGTATGTTTTAATTTCCATGTTCAATGAAATATTTTTATCCTATTTATTTCGCTTCTGCACTATGACCAATATTTTCGGTGATATAAAAATAAGAACTTTAACAGATACACTAATGGTAGATTATATATGGGTGGCTGCCCTTTGCGGACAACTTACTCTACAAAAAAAAGAGCAAGTTGAGAGAGGCGTAAATTCAATTTCTCCACGGGGATCAATAAAGAATCGATTATTATTGTTCAAACTTTGGGGCACGGGAGATAGAAAGAAATAGAATTGGGGGGGGGGGGGGGGGTTTGAACTGGTGGCAGATCTATTTCTATTTCCTACCTTCAGAAATTTCACAAATAATGTACACTTTATATGCCTGTACACATTATATGATGTGTCGCAAAATATTATAATAAATTAAAATAATTCTCACAGCTTCACCCAATTTCCCTGTTGCCATGGCTCCTGGCCAGGGTGAACACCTCTGCCCTGACTCTGCCCACCTTTCCCATTGCATTGGCTCCTGGCCAGGGTGAACACCTCTGCCCTGACTCTGCCCACCTTTCCCATTGCATTGGCTCCTGGCCAGGGCGAACACCTCTGCCCTGACTCCGCCCACCTTTCCCATTGCCACGGCCTCGCACCTGAGTGCTTACGTGTCCCAGCTCGCAGCGATCAGGAGCTAACTACAGCCTATTTAAGTTTGTAGGTCCTGTACTTCTTGCTAAGTCCTAAGTATTCCGTGATTGTGCCTTTTTCGCACGGCATATTGCAAGTTATTTTATTGCTGTTGCCTTGCTCTGTGCCTCTGTGCTCTCTGTCCTTGCCTCCACTTTGAGTTTTTGTTGCTCCTAGCTTGTGAAATGCTGGCAGTTTCAGTCTCGTCTTTGGTCTTTGTGGATATTCAAGTCTCAGTTCCTTAGGGCATACTCACACTTGATTCGGTTCAAGTGTGGTGTACATGTCACCTGCGTGTGTCAGTCGCATCATGGACGTGACATACCGTGCCCGAGTCCAACTAAGCGTGCTCTGGTCCACCTCATCACACGGACCAGGGCACGATTAAGTGCACCAAACAAACTGGACACTGCACTTAATGATCCAGGCCTGAGCACACTTTCAGCCGTACTCCTTGTACTGTGCCTGAACACGCTTGCCCCCCATCCCCACTCCCCCACCGTACAGTGGGACCCCCAAATCAGTAACTGAGGTTTCAGTTATCTGCAGACCGAAAAAATAGATAATTCCAGATGCAAACAGTTCATAAGTTTCAAACTGTCCACCAAGTGAATACAGGCCGTAACATGATGGAATGTGCCAGCCTATTCCTGCCCAATAGATGCCGTTTCTCCCGTTGTCCTCGTACCCACTCTTTCTCACAGAACTTTCATCCAGTCTGCCTCTAGCCTTCTTGCTGATCACATTCATTGCCACATATTCGCAGTGTATGTGTTAACACACACACACACACACATATATATATTCCATTGCCATATCGTCTCGTGAGGATAGGGAAAAATCCTCAGAATCCCCTTCATTCATGACAGAGTACGCTACTGTACAGTGTAATAACATATAATGTACTTTATTATTACTGAATTTAATGTTGTCTTACTGTGCAAAATTTCTCAAACTTTACAATAAACATGTATATAAAAATCATGTGTACCTACAGCACAGTAAATGGGGTCTGCAGATGATTTGCTATTATCCATGGTGTCGGCTATTTGCAGTGGGTCTTGCTACACATCAGTTGCAGATACTGTATATTTGTTTGCCTGTCGTTACCATTTTAAAGTAATACAAAATTTAAAAAAAATGTGATGAAAAATAAAGAGCAAAAAAGTTATGATATGGGTATTGTACACACTTATAGTACTTGAATTTTTGAAACATAACACGTAGGCTGAAATGAAAGTTAAAATTGCATCAACACGGTGCACCAATGCAAGTAATATTCTTGCCTATTTGTTCATAATTTCCCTGTGAAAATGCATTTAAAATATCATTTTTTGATTTTGGATTTCTGCTTTCACATATCTTACATCCAGTTAGTAAGTGAAATTTTGGCTGCAGTACAGTCAGTGAAATAATACACAAAAAAAAACGAGACTAAAATTAAGGCATCGTGTTGGAATATTTCATCCACTAGAAAAATGAATGTCTGGCCAGAGCTACTAATGAAAATTAACATTAAAGCTGATGAAAAGACATTTAAGCTGGTGACTGTCAGTGCAAACCTTTTATTCCACCGTTCACTTTGAATCGTTTTTTGGAACATTCATTAAAAAGGTGCACTCTGGCAGGGTGTGATTTGGACATGCAGAAGGGGAAACTTGGGGTCCAGGCAAAGCCATTTATCCGTGCCAGCCGGCTAACGCACTGCTATGGATAAAACTTGCTGAACAGGTCTGCTGTCGACCAACAATCAATATAAACCTTGTAACAGAATATTCAGAAAGTCATCTCACTCCCCAGAGTTTTAAAATTACTCACTTGTACAAAGATCCATGGAATAAGTTAGCTGGCAGATCTGTGTATACAAGATGGCGGCTGCAGGCTCTGTTTTCACTCTCCGTTGCCCTCTGCTGGCAGTTCCAATTTTGCTAGCCTCTCGTTTCAGTTACAGTTTTCAGTGTCATCAACTGTAAATTTTTAGGTGTAGATTTTCATCTTTAAAATGTTTTTGTAAAATGGTTATAAGCTCCATCAAAGATAAGGTATAAGGTAGAGTAAATAATAACATATAGATTGATCCTATTCACAACAATAATCCTTGTCTTTGCTGTCACTAAGTCCCGTTCCTTTACTTTCGACATATGTGTCTCAAAATTTGACCACTTCCAGGTTCTTGCCCCACAAAGTGCCTGCAAACTTTGAAATAGATCAGTACAATACTTATTGTGTGCACAAGATCAAGTGTCTTCCATTGCTGATGTTTCCTTTCTTTGCTGCAACACAGCACTACTGCTTCATTTTTGGGACAATATGTCTGAAAATGAAACCAAATGTGGATCTTCATCCATAAAATGTTATTGTGAAGCAAAAATAAGATACATCAAATACTTTTTGATTCATCATATTCACAAGGTCAAATGTCATCTGCTTCCACTAAGCAGTGTCACTTCAGTCTGTCTCAAAATTTAATGATTTCCAGCTAGGCACCCACACAATTCTTAAAACTACCCATTTTGTATATCTGTGGCAATGCTTTAGTTTTGGGTCAATCTGCCTTAAAATCTAAACGGTTCCATTCCAGCCCCCTTACAATGCCTCTGCAAAGTTTGTAAAAGATCCATCCAACGGTTTTTGAGTTATTGTCTTTAACGACATAAAGTGTCAAAACACCTTTTTTTTTTGGTTGTCACTATTAGGTGCTGCTTCAGTTTTGGGGTGATCCATCTCAAAATTTAATTAGTTCCTCACCCATACAGTACAATGTGTCACGCCCGGCTCGTCCAATCCTCCTGTGTGCCACGCCCCCTCATTTTCCTCATGTGAAACCCCAATTGTGACCAGCTGTTTCCTGTTATTTCGACTCGTCTTGTGTATTTTAGTCGGCGTTCAAGTCTGTTTCCCCAGGTCTGTCATTAACGTTTGTCTTGTGCTGCTCCCCGTTTGGTGAATAAAACCCCGTTTTTGGACTCCCGTCTCCCGAATCTGCTTCCCCGCTACCCGTTCGTGCACCTGACACAATGCTTGTGCAAAGTTTAAAAAGATCAAACAGTTTTTGAGCTATCGGCTCAATACCTGCAGCGGAGATGGCAGAAGACCATCTAAAACCATATGTATTCCCCCACGGCCAAGCAATACAATAAAAATCCTAGAAGTTATGTACTATGTATATGTAACAGAATGATTGAGGGTTGGCCTTTTCCCTGCTGCACGATGACAGTGTTCATTTGCAAAGCCCAATCCTGAGGCATCCTACAATATACAGCATATAATGTTAAATGATTAATTAATACACCTGCATTCTTTCTGAGATGTGTTGCTTTGTGCAACCTGGATAATGACGGTGAGAAAAGGTGCTGTATGGCGTAGAGAGAGAAGTGACTTCAGAGAGGCTAGAGTCTTAGCGGAACGTCGAAGAAATACCAGCAGAGTATCAGGAAAAACAGTAAAGTTCATAACCACTTTCGATAAAAAGGGTTATGGCAACGTGGTTAAGTGTCACACACTGAAAAAGATATCAGAAGGGACCCCCGGAGGCCGAATTGATTATTCTATTTCCACTGTCATCTGCACTTTGTTTCATTGTCCCTTCCATTCCAGGTCCTGAAAGAACTCATAAAGAAAAACTAAACCACTTTTTTTTTTTTGCAGCAGAGAGGATTTGAACCACCCCACCTTCCTGTATTAGGAAAACAAACAGATGCTCATACAGGAATACAGGTGTCCTTTGGGTTGGAGCTTGTAGACACAGCGCAAGTGAAGTCTGCATTTTTTTGCATATTCATATATAATTTACATATTCTGAAAAAGGTTATACATAAGTTACATAATGACTGACATATATGTGTGGATGTGATCTTTTTGGGATTATGAGGTCTTAAGAGTTGTAATACTAGTTCTGTAATGATTATATTAATAAACCACACACAAGACTAGCAAGTTAATATAATCCAGACCAAAACAACACTGAAGGAGAACCATAGAAACAGACCTCACTAGCTGTAACATCCCCCAGAAACCAAAGCATATGGCTGTTAGGTCCGACCCGACACCAGGATCAATACCCTGGCATTCCGAGATGCACCAGCACCAGGGATGTTCACTTTACTGAAGACCGGACCCTGCCTCATGGGTCCAATTATTCTTTTCAACCGTCCACATGCTCTTCTCATTCCAACAGACACCGTGAGGCTTGTACAGCTTCAGTCCCTTCTGAACATACACACCAGTCTCTGTAGTCATAGCCCATTACAAGAAATGCTAATAAAGCCACCCATTACACATTGCTAATCTATAAATGACTTTCTCCTCAGTGACATACATATTCATTGAACCACGTTGTTTTTACTCAATCAGTTCAGCTTAAGTACTCTGCTTAAAGTTGTGGCCTGTTCTCCCATCAGTACCAACAGATATTACTCCACGGATCAATTTGGGAAAATGACAAGATGCTGGATGTTATCATGGTTCAATCAGAAACGTTGCATGTATGTAGGCAGTGGTGATCTGTGATGATTTATGGATTTCTCTCTGGTAGCACCTCACCTCACCCTTTCCCACATGTGTTAGATTAACAGCCACATGGATTTATTTGGAAATCACTTTCTGGAAGTTCTGTGCTTGGCAAGAAAATGCGAGGTGTTACGTGACCAGCGTACTAGTGCTACAGCTGTTTAACCTAGCATTTAACAGCAACTATTCAGATAAGCCCTGGTAAGAGTGACAGAGGGCAGAGCAGATTACACAAAGGTGGGAATAGATTATATTAGTGGGATAGTTTTTCAGGCAACAACATTACAAATAACAGGATAGCTCTCATCACTGAAGCTATACTGAAGCTATCTACTCCCATACTTACTAAAGCTATCTATTCCCATACTGAAGCTATCTATTTCTAATTTTCAGTCTGCTTCCCACCCTCCCTCCCTTATCTAGCCCAAAGCTGAGTGATCCCCAATTTAATTGATTCCAAACAGATCTATAGCAAATCCTCAGAATACTTCCTGCCACAAAAAGTGCTGCACAGGTCTATTATAGCAACGGGTAACATTGGCTTCCCTGTGGAGGACCGTCGTCTCTCTTGACAATTGATTATATCGTCATGGATTTAAGGCTCTCTATCCTGAGTTCTGATAGCATCAACTACAATGGAGCAGTAAAACCACAGAGAAGCATGGAAGCAGCACAATCATTTTACGAGACGGTTCCCGGATAATCTTCCTTGTATCTAATGGCACTCCAGAATTTCACATAAGAGCAGCATTTCAAAGCTTGGAACAGGCTTACAAATCTATCGCAAAATACAAAGACTCAGAGATTTTAATTTCAGCCACTAAATTTAGATCACACTATACTGGAGAAGGAAATTTAGATTGGAAAGATGTTCAAAAATTCACACAAAAGCAGCAAACATTTAATGAAATTAAATGACACTTAATTCCAGGACCTGATTTAACCCTTACTGTGACTCCTGGGAAATTAGACCAACGTTCAAAACAACAACAACAACAACAACGTTAGGGCCAACACAGTGTGAGAACCAATTTAATCACTGTTACTGCAATACAAAGAGAGCCTCAAAACCATCAAGAAACATGCTTTTCTTTGCATCGTTTGACACTGACTTTGTGCAGATGAATTCTGGGAATTCAGCTAACAAATGGTCTCAAACAGTCTTTCACTCTGAATATACATGGCACTGAAAGGCAGGAAATGTGGTGAGTCCAGCTCAGAATGTTGGTGTAAGGTGGTTAATGATAGCCTGAGTAGTTCAAGACAATATCTATCAGTAACAATCAGGGACAGATTAGAGCGTCTGGGGGCCTTAGGCTGACTTAGTGTCTGCTGATAGTGTTAGTGTGTAACTAACTGTTCCATTTTTCCTGAAGTAGAATGGGACCTTGAGGTTTGACAGGGCCCTGGGCTATATCCTAGAATAGCCCATGCATTAACCTGCCCCTGGTAACTAGAGTAGGAGGTCTTTGTAATAGTAGCTATAGTAGGAGCTATTGTAAACTGCTACTTTTTTGTGTGTTGCTATGAAGATGTTCACTGGCTGGTATTACACTAATTGGGAGGTACACCTTGCTGTAGCGTGAACAGGGTGACCCATTAAACATGAACAGCACTGAGACCTGGTCACTGCAATTAAACCCCAATAATCTCTATCTGTACTGCTCTCATGTTCAATTAACCAATATGACCCCTTTACTGCGTTCCTCTGTAGGCCAGATTTTTAACACGTTTTTAATGTCAATTTGTGATCGCAAACAGGGGGCAGTGTCAGAAAAACCTCCTCTAAAAAAATGAAGAATCTTAACTACTTCACTGAGGCCATTTTCAATTCATGTAGTTTCATCGTCGTTTATTTAGAAAACGATGCCAGTGTGTCATCTTCTCGCAAGTTCTTGATCGTGCAGAGTCCATCAGTCTGTCTACAATAAGGACCAGCAAGATGGTCCACAGAGCTGACGAGACCCCTTATAATATGCATGATTGAGCATAGTATAATTTTAAAGCTCCTTAATGATATATTTTTATGACAAGCAGGATGGGGACAGCTGGATTTGTTTGACAGGTGTGACGACATTCAGGTGAAGAGTTCGGCAAAAAGGCCACCTTTTTATTTATAAATAGTACATGGTTGATGGTATAGATGGCTGAACTGTCCTGAGATCTAGGAAAAGCCTCGGACTCCTGGTCCCAACACCAGGAGAGCTGAGGGCGACCACCACCACGCTTGTTAGACAGGGTAAACTCCACCAATAGCCTTTGGCCTTGGGCTTTTCATCCATAGCTCCGGAGTGTCCTCTATACCTTCTGCCATACCCAGGGCAGTGCTGTTTGCAAACAGGAAGCTATTCACCAGTCACACTGATCTGTAGCTGCTATTTGGGAAAAACAAGATCATTTTATACCGCCTCTGTAACCTGGCCCTGAACCCTATTAGGTCTGATGCATTTGTTTACCTTTATTAAGCAGAGAATACATTCACACCTCCGGTCTCTCCCATTCTCTGTCATCCCTAGTAACACTCCGTAAGACGATTATCATTTATACAGATCAGCAGTAATGTCACAAGCTTCTATTTTCAGGCCTTCACTGAGTCAGCTCTGAATCAAATTCAAGCGAGGAAAAAAAAAAGTAGAATAGCATCAAAATGTGAAAAATGCTGCAGAATACTTTTTAACAAAAAAGAAAACATATTGTGTTTTATTTGAAATGTGTTTTGTTTAATGCCAAGCTATATGCATTTATGTTTTACATTTTTCTTTGATTTCTATTTAACTTTTTTGCATACATTACATAGCATGCTGCTAAGATATAATTTCAGCACTGTCCTTAAAGGTATAGTCATCAAGCTAAATGCTTTCAGAAATTCTTGTGTCTCATTGGCTGCCCTGCCTGTGCTCCCCACCAAATAAGATAAGTTACTAACTTCTTCTGTTTTATTCAGGTTGATGGAGATGAAGGTTGGGATCGTATCTTTCAATTCAGTGGCCCCACAAATATTATATAAAGTTAATACCACCCGCTCCCTTCTGTCTCCTCTGCGCTTTCGGCAGTACATAAGTACAATCTATCATCCAACAATCTATAAACCCACTGTAACAAAAATGGCCTTCTCTCTCGGCTGGGGATCTGTTTCCATAGACTCAAGAAAGCACATTTGCATTTGATGAATTTTTCATAAGCTCTGAATAAGACAGGAAAAGTGTCAAAAAGGGGTGGTTGGTCCTTCCACTGTCTCCATCTTTCTTCTTGAAGCATCCGCAGGCTGATTTAGCTAAATATTGATTGTAGCGGCGCCGGCATGCGGCCCAGACAAACCTGGCAGTTGCTGGGGGTGGAAGACCACTAGGGGCGCAATCACCTCGCGCGCCATCTTGGTGCATTATCAGTCACAATTATGGAGTATTCCAACCCCCAGAATGCAAGCAAGTCAAGTACAGCTTTAATGTCACCCCATCATATTCAGTACGCTGCATATCACGATGCAAAATAACGTTGTAGAAAACATTTTTATAAAAGTAAAATAAAGCAAAAATAAAGCAAATAATATAAAGAGGAAAAAATGGATATTAATCATTGCACTGCACAAAAAGTTAAATTAACTTGTCTGACACTTGAACTAGCTGAGAAATTTTAATAAAAGTACAATGTTTCTGGTCAGAGTTAGAGTAATGTATTAATTTTTTAAAGCTAAATGTAACTGATAGATGCTTGACACATATAATTGTTTTGTCATCTCTTCTGGTTTCTTTTTACAGCGATGGAGATGGAGACTGCAGAAATGCTGTTCTTTTCACCTTGCTACTTCTGTTCCCAGTAGGAAGTGGGCAAGAATTGTGAGACCTCTGAGACTTCCGCCAAGTCCTCACTGTTGAGTTTCACAGTTGTGAAATACATAAGAGCACAGGTCATGTTAACATCCTACTGAGAGTGAGGATGACATTCTGTAAGATGAAAAAACAAACTTGACCATCTTAAACTGGTTCAGCTGGTTGACCGACTCGTGATGTTTTCGCATGATGGTTAAACGATTTAGCTCATCACGCCAGCTTACAATGGTCATTCTAGCTAGTTTCACTGGTTACGCCATCATGACTAACTGGTGACCCACCCATTTAAACCATCAAAGAGCAGCATGAGCTGGGACATGACTATCTAAGACCATCTTAGACCAGCTAAAGCCAGCTACCACCATTAGCTTCTTTTTAGCTGTTTTTTTCTCAGCAGGGCTGTTAACCCAGTGAACCCAGAGTGCTGTTCCCTAAATGACATTAAAGATGCGTGTGGGGTTTGGTGACCAGGACATGGGAGAGGCATTTAGGACCCTGTAGTATCAATCCATCTCTATTAGGAGGGAA
This sequence comes from Paramormyrops kingsleyae, assembly GCF_048594095.1. NCBI lineage: Eukaryota > Metazoa > Chordata > Actinopteri > Osteoglossiformes > Mormyridae > Paramormyrops > Paramormyrops kingsleyae. The sequence goes on from NC_132799.1 coordinate 15,125,149, forward strand.
AGTAGAACAGCTTCGTAATGTTAATGCAGTTCCTCATGAAGACAGTTGGTTAGCACTTGGATAATATGATATACCAGAGGGGATAGGGGTTGTAATTTCTTCTTAAATTGAGAGATCAAGGGCTAATTTTTCTATGATGCCACTGAAGTCATCTCAAGACATTGTTATTTCACTCGGACTTGGCATTATTTATCGACCGTTAACACCATCATCCAGTTCATCTACCTCCTAGGGGTCATGCTGTCCCCTGTGGAACAGACCACACTCCGCACCTAATCCTGAAGCAGGGTGCTTCCTCAAGAGCAATCGCCCTTTCTCTCTGCATTAATCATGCAGACAAGTGTAGCCTCAGCTCAACAATAAGAATGCAAATTATGAGACTGTACATGGTGACTTATATCGTGCGCAGAGAGCAAAAGCCAGAATCTCAGTCTTGACTGAACCCACAGGTAAACCATAATTTTTCAGAAGGCTGTAGTGCATTATGCAGTGTTTAGATAAATTTCTGTGCTTTAGCCCACAAATCTCCAGTAAGTTTTACAGCACATCCTTAAACCTAATGAAGGGTAATGTAGAAAATCCCCCCCCCCCCCACACTCAACGCAAATAGACCTCCAGGGGATCAGCTGCAACACACAATAGTGTAGGGTCCTGCAGAGATCAGTTACTTTGAGTATCCAGCATGGCACCCGAGGAAAGCATTACCATCAGCGCCCCCTGTCTGAGGCAAACTGACTGGCAGGTCAGGACTATCCTAGAAGATGGCGTCCTGTGTAGCCGTATATGTCGCCTATTGGATTGACCAGCCCTTGCTACAGTTGTTTATCGACTTCTGAATAAATTCCGATCGATATCACGAGTGTATGGGGTGCCCTCTGGTGTTCATACACAGAATAACCAGTTTACTCAGCTCTGTGATTTTTACTAGTCATATAAAAACCTTTTCTCTTTCTGTTCTTATAGACAAAAACAAAAAACACAGCATTTAACTAAATGTTCTAAAGGTTACTATACTGAATACTGAAGCCAGAAGGCATAGGCAAGTATACTATCAGATGCACTAATAATAAACAATAAAGAAACTAAGACCTAATGTCTTTCTTAGATCTTAGCTTTTTATTGCTGTTTATTATTGGTCATTGTATATTATTGTATTATCATTTATTACTTATGATTGTCTGTATATTGTATGGTGTTATTCTGTTGAATGCAGTGTATGTGATGGAATGCAGTGGTTTGGAGTCCATGACAAATTTCCCTTCAAGAACAATAAAGCATTCCATGCCTTACCTTAACACTGATGACGTTTCAGCTGTCCATTGCAGCACAGTCATGAGTCAGCTGGATGAGCTGAGCTGAGCACACAGCCTTGGGGGGCATCACTGCTCAGTGTGCTAATGTTGGAGATGTTTCCCAAGTGGATTGTCATGGGTTTCACTCAGGAAGTCTGGGATCCAGTTGCACAGAAGGGTGTTGAAATTACGGGTGACTATGGTGACTGAGACTTCTGCCTCTCCTACAAGTGGAACGAAAGACAAGCAGTGATGCAGTGATACAGAAAGCCAGTAAGCCAAGAATCAACATCATCTCATCCATCATTAGTGATAAAATTCAACTATTTTTCAAATAGAAATCAAACCCCTAAAAGTTAGGACTATCACTGGCTCTGCTTACTTCTTTTGAAGACCAAATTGATCACGATAAATTCGCAGGAATTGCGCCACCGGACGGAACGTGTTCATGTTCTTTCGCGTTCTCCCTCCCCATTTCACTCCGTGACTGTTGTGAAACTGCATTTCCCATCTTAGCAACCTCCAAGGTGATTCAATTGTCTGAAGTAGGACTTCTCTGTGACTATTCGGGGGACATGTCTGAAGGGGAAATGAAAACCACTCTGCCTGAGCATGACGAGATTCCAGGTTTGTTCCCACGTGGCAGTAACCTGAGGGAGAGCAGAGAGATTTGATGAAACATTTTAAGTAGCCGAGCCAGATGACTGCGACGGCGATGGCAAAAGCACCGATGACACATCTACGGACAGCCAACTCCCACCGGGTGTAGCTACACACAGAGCATGTGCATAATAAAGCTTTAAATGCACAGAAGTATCTGTTTTCTTTGAGTTTCCTGCCTGAGCTGTATTTTTGTTAGTTCAGACACTGGCACTCACTGTTGACACGAAACCTCCCCGCAACACGAGGCGATTCTAACTGAGCCACCACCAGTGTGGCTGTGGATTATATTACTGCAGTATTAACATCTATCCGTCCATGTCAGGAACAAACATCCCAGTCAGGGCCACAGGGGACGCTGGTGCCCTTCCCAGGTAGCAGAGGGCCCAAGGCTGGGGTTCAGCATTAGCATTATTACCTCAAGATTCTGCTCTGTCGCCTTTCCACCAGCCTGTTTTTCAGCTAACTCCACAAGCAGCAGTAGAAACCACAGGTGTGTCTGTTTGTTGTTTAAATCATAACATTAAGGCCTGGAAGTGAAGCAAAAGGGAGGGCTGGTCGTTGTAATGCTGACTCAGTTCTCCACACAAGGGGCATTGTGCAAACCAATTCTGCCAGTAGGCACCATTTGAAAGCCTCACACAAGACGTAAAAGATACACGGGCGCAGATATCAATGTTCTTGAAACTTTGTGCAACTATTATACATTGAAACATGTCCAGCTAACCAGATTTTCTGCTGCTGAGATGTGTGGGGTCTCCAGCTTCGATCAGCTGGCTGGCATGAGATTTTCAATTTGAGAAAAGTCTGCACACTCATTTACATGAATGAAACAGTTTTAATACCTCGTAAATGGTCTGTAGCATTTGCAAACAACCCCAACGCTTTTTATGTAGTTAACTTTAGGTTTATAATGGAATAATATACAGTAGATTTGCTGTAAGATTTCTTGGTGAGCGTGACAGTGTGGCAGATTGAGAGCCAGACGCGTGACAGTTGGTGGCCCTGGGTGTGAATGTCACAACGTGACGATTCGTTGATGACATGTAAAGTTAATGGTAGAAGATGAGAATGATGAGGGATAGGGGAGGGAAGGGGATTAAGAGATGCGATATGCCGGAGGAAGCTCACTCATTGGCCAAATTACCCTGACCTCAAGTTTTTTGTAGGCACATTATTGGCTGACTGAATCATTACCTTATACATTACATTTTTACAAAATATTGGGTAGGCACATGTCTACCTGAACTGATTGGCACAATACCATTGCTCCTAGAATGCTGTCATTCACCAGCTTGCTCACAGGCCATTTTAACTAAGCCGTAGCAGATTGTCAAATGTCTGGTGAGTCTTGTTTTAACCGTGTCAATTGGCCCACAGAGCAAAAAGGCTGGATTCTCAAAGTAGCACCTGCCCATTGGCTTTAGAAACAAATATACAGGGAAAAAGGAGTTTAAGGAACACAGACACACACTTTGGTATGATTTTTTAACTCCTGATTTGGTACACAAAGGTATCAGATGGAACAGCTATGGTTTTACGCACGCGTGTGTGTGTGTATGTGCGTGTGTGCGTGTCGGGGTTTGTTGGATGACTCATTATGATCTGCCATCTTGGCATTTCTTCAATGTTTATTTACAGAGTTTACACACACACAAAGATTATGAGATTGAGGGATTGAGACTAGTGTTTTTTCATGAGAACACGGTGAGTAAGACATAATAGGCGGAATATTTCTGGTCTCTTGTTTTTGTTTGGTGCTACTGCCCATGATGACCTTGTCGTTTTCTTAAATTTCTCCATTCCCCCTCCACCCCTTTTTCAGTCACCCTCCTTCTCCACCACCCTACTTTCTTCTTTCTTCCCTTTCTCCGTTTTCCTCCTCTACATTTTTATAAGCATAATATACAGGGGTGCTTTAATGCACAGGGTTACCCGGGCTGAAGCCCAGGGGCCTCTGATAAAAAGGGGTCTGGTTAATAAACACACTCACACACACCATTGTAGAAGATAGCAGGGGGGGCTTTGACATGTTAATGAGACCTTGATAATGTATAAGCATCATGACCATTTTAAAGTAATTCTGAAATCTGCATGTTTGGGAACAAAGTGCAGCTCCAGTAACTCCCCTAAGTATTTCTCCATATAGAAGATATTAGCAGAGTTGTCTACTGGATTTAGATACAGTCACTGATGGTGATGACGTTGTACGTTAATTTGTTCCATTGAAATTAGATCTTAGAACAAAAAAGAGGAAAAGGGGAAATTAAACATCCCATTGACAGTTTTAAAAGCGTTAGAAGGAAGGTGTTATCAGATTTCATTGCTGTCTCGATTAGCTGAAGCTAATATCACACTCTACCAGACTATACAGGATCAAGAGAAAAAGCAGGCAAGTCCAAAGTTACATTTCTGCTTTTATTCAAATATATGCTCACTTTGGATATTTCAACTTTTCATTCGCATCAGCAAAGGTCGAACTTTTTAAATGATTCTTTTGAACAAACATGAATAATGCAATAGATTTATGAGGTTAATCATATAACATGGTAATACGTGTTAATAGAGAATTGATATTCGTTAAGGATTTTACCATGCTAATCCATTAACCCACCCCCAAAACCGAACCTGTGTGCAGTACCACTTCTAATCACTTGATGGGAGTGTTTTGCTATTTCAAATGGAATTTTGCAACAAACAAACAAAAAACTTTGGTACAAGCTCTTAGTACAAGTGAATTGGCTTTTCTCTACTCTGAGTTACAGTATTCATATGATGTTGAAGGCAGACATCGTCAAGAATACTCGTACTACAATACATGTTACAGCTACACTAGTTGGCTAAAATACGCTAGTTAGTTTGGTTTGAAATTGACTCCAAATATGGTGTTGCTGTTTTCTAAACTGTGTCCTTATATACTAGCGTTTGTCTTCTCTCTTGGGGTTTGGGCAAGTTGTGGCATTAGCCACATAACTGCGTGTGACCCACGTGACGCACGGATGACTCAGTTATTTAGTTTTACTCAGAGATCAGTCTGTGCTTGTGCTCTACTACACATAATGGAAATCTAAGCGGCCAAGAATTTTGAAGTATATAAACAATAAATGACTGTTTATACATCATCAATGTAATCACCATTTATTGCTCGAATTTATCACTAGCCTGGGTACCTAAAAAAAATGTTCTGTTCATCTCTGCAAATGGTAAACAATACAAGTACCTGGTGACATAGCAATTGACAACTGTTTCATACAACTATTGATTTGGCCTCTGGGTTACCATTTGGCATTAACCTCTGGGTTTTTATGTATGTAAAAAGGGACTTTTGTCTTGGTTCCTGAGTTCATGTGATGAGTCACCATTCACTTTGGATTAGTGTAGTTTCATCTAACCATCCATTAATCCAGTATGCAATCTAAATTGAAATGAAAATGATCAGCTGTGTCATCATGAAAACTGTACAGTGTGTTTCATCTGGAATGCCCTGCAGTGCTCCGCAGCACCAGCACGCTTCTCAGCATTCACTGTGCTCCACGCCATTTTTACAGTTTCTCCTTTTTCCGCAGTGTTGTGACATAATTCAAGATCACAGCAGAGATAGTAATTTTCTTCAGGTATCCATGATGATGACAACCTTTAGCTAATTACCGTTTCCTACCAAACACATGTATTCTATACTTGCTCTACATGGGCTCAGGGAGAGCAACAAGTTTCGACAAGAAACTAACCATAATGATTTGTTCCTTTTGTAAAAACTGAAGATATTTAGATTATTCTAAACCGAATCTAGAGTAGCTCAGATAGACAGTATGGCTATGAGCCCAGTTGGGTGCCATGCAAAGCTGGATGGCCTTTGGACACTGTACAAATACTTAATAACAACCTGTCAAAACTGGTTCTGCTCCTGTTCGTAGACTTTTATGCCCAAATAAAACATTAATTCCAACTTGTGTTGAGTGGAATACAACTTTTTAGACATCAAATAAGCTTCAAAATTATTCAAGAAGTATCAGGTCACTGCGGTGCAGTTTAGAAAGCACACTGAAAATTGGGGATTAAAGTAATTGTTTTAGGCAACTTATAAGACTTACAATAATTGTTCTGGGAGTCTTGGCTTTACGAAGAATAAGTCCCTGGGATTTTTACTATATGAACACTTCCTGTGGAAAACTAAATCAACAAGCAGCAGAGACAAGTCACCACAGGTTGGTTGAATAAAAATGAGTCACACCGCTTCCAGGAATACACCAGAACATTCCAGACCTAAATTCCCAAATGGTGTCATATAGAGAGAAATGAAACTTGGAATACTGTAATAGAGTCTGTAGTGGAAAATGACCACCAAACATGCTGTCTGATAGTTGCTAAAGAAGTTAGGCTGCAAAATAAGGTTGCTATGCTTGCAGAAATGGATGCAAGAGACTGGGGAGGGGGTTTTAGACCTTACCCAGGTTAAGCTAGATGAGAGACAAATTTTATTCCACATATTGCAAATATACTGTAAGATGCTTGTGCTAGACGAAAAACTTGTCCTGAGCGTAGACTGCTAAAAGCAGAAGTGGATTTTCCGGTTGTGATTACTGAGAAAGGTTGTGTGTGTATCAGTATAAAATGAAAGCAGCTGCGTCTGCTATTTGGAGAACTTCTCAGAACTGTCTGTGAGGTGTCTCCCCGAGCTCGCACAGAAAGATATCTCAATAAATGAAGCCGAGCTAAAGCATTGAACTCGTCTGTTCATTCGTACCTCCAAATTTCCATAACAAGTCTTTATTACAAAGCAAGACCATGGTACATACTGATACCAAGCATGTTTCACACATAACATTCAGGCTAAAAACACCAAGGCTTAGTGACATTTATATAACATAGAACAAGAATTCACTAAAAGGTAATTCGCTGATATTAAAATGAATTTTTAGAAATAAAATATTTTAAAAACAATAATCCAGGTAAAGCTATTCCAGTTTAAGTTTACGGTTGAATCTAGAAGCAGGATACTAGTGATTAGTACTGCTAATTTAAAAAAACTACACACACACATTACAGAGTGGGGCAGAACAACTCATGAAATATTTCCAGCAGCAACTGGAGCAAAACTTGTTTTCCACAATTCACCAAAGTGGAGCATTATGAACATATATATATATATATAACATTTATGTGGTTATACAATAGAGAGATTAACAGCTGGTGGTGTAGCAGTCATGGAACTTGTGCTCATTTGGTGTTGTACTCTCAAATCAACAGAGGGTAACAAAAAACAAGAGATTAACATTTCCCATAACAAAATGTTATAGACATCTTTCATTTTTAAGCATTAAACTTTCCTCCAACTTGCATTAACATTATGTTGTCACCCCAGCTGGCTGACGGACTATGCAGACTTTCAGGCTCTCCCGAAGTACAATCACCATTACTCTATACAAAGTTCTGCATAACTGAAGAGGAATGCATATTTTTGCATTTTAAACACTAGGTGTAGTTCAATACCTCACTTTGACAGGTAGGTATAACCAAATACCAAAACAAAACACTACAAAATTTTGCACTGAACCATAACAATGCTTCTCCAGTCTCCTGAATCACCTCAGTCGTATGTAAAACGCAAAGATGATTCCTACAAACATAGCTATGCTTTTTCAAAAGGAGGGCAAGTGACAAGAGATGAAAAATAACTAACGTACATAATGTCCCCTGAGCTTCGCAACTTAACGTTGCGATTAGATCGTAATGCTAGTTTTTGCTATCAGACCTGGGTTAATGACATTAACTTGTCTCATTTCAATAATCCTTTACCTACGTAATGTTGATTTCTTAGATGCCACCTATTGCCTACTTTTGCGCTACTGAACTGCTACATCCCATAATGCTTCTCAAAAGATACAAGGCTCAGAGGTGGTGGCAGAGGGAATTGCTCTAGGTGTAAACGGTACTATGCAGGTGTTGCGCCATTGAAAATGCTAGTTGCTCCAGGTAATGGCTCAACACCTATTTTTTTTTTTTAAAGGCTTTGCAGATTGTGTAAGGCAACTATATCTGCCAAGACAAATGATCTACTGAGTACATTTAGGAGTCCAGTTGATTTTTAAATAATCTCATATTGGTCACAAACCAGGGATCCTCTGGTCAGCATGGTTCATCAGTGGCTGCTGAATGTGGAAATGCTTTATGTTGATAAACAAATTTTCATTTGGTCCTCTATTCAAATTCCTCCCTTTTTTCCATACTATTTTTTTCCACTGAATCAGCCTTCTTGACAAAACAGCTTATGGCAACTTAACACTATTACACAAAATATTATCATCTAATGCAGTATATATGACACTAAACGCATTGAGAAATACAGCGCATTTCCCCCAAAAGTAAGGCAGCTCTACAATACACTGGTACAGCAGCAGAGTACATTTACCAAAGACACCATTAGACACCAAGGCCCGATGTACACTGTACACCCATGATGCCAAGCTCAAGTTATTCCAAGAATCAGACCATTATAAAAAATTATACCGCTAAAGTGAATTAGAAAAAAAAATATGGGTTTATTAATAACAGTTCAATTGAAATGCAGACACATTTCACCCAAAACTGTACAACGTAAGAGATTAAGAGCATTTTGATTGTGATTGACATTAAAGCATATATATAGTGTATGACATTAAGAACATTAATGCTTACAGTATAAAAATGGTAAAAGGGTGGGCTGATTCAAACAGAAATACTCAGGTTATTACAATAACATTTCCACATGGAACTGTACATAAACGTCAAACATATGCATACCACATTTATAAACTGAAACAAAAGCATATCTTTTTATTATTCCAAAGATGGCACACTTTGCTTAATATTTCTTTTCTTCGATGAAGGCAGCTAGTGAACCTGTAAGAAACCAAAAACCACGTATCATAAGATTACTTTTCAAAGCTCACAACCCTACAAAACCCTCCAAAAAATACATCTAAATACAACTAGCCTACTACTGACCAAGAGTATAAATGCTGGTGTACGCGGTACTTGGCTTCTGAACGGACACTGGGAGTGCTGGTCACCATAACAAGACATAAGACTATCACTGACGGGAAGCTTAATTTGGCTTAATGTGTGGCTCCCATCCAAGAACGAAATTACGGCACTCCGCTTGCCCCTTTTCTGTTCTTACACTCGCATTCTCCTTTCGCTGGCCGCATGCCTACCTGAGCCATCTTGGATTCTCTCTTCCTGATCAGGAACTGCGGAGCGGTGACAGCAGAAGGGGGCAGAGAGAAAGAACCTTGTTAGATTTCCTGCCATTATTAGTCCAAACATGTTCTATCAGTTTTGCATTCCACCACAATTTTGTGTGCCATTGTGGACGAGTAAACGAAGCCCATTAAAAAACCATTGATGTTTCCTCCTCCAAACAATTACATACACAGCCAGGGCGTGTTCATTTTCATGATGCCTCATAATGGCAAGACCAAATGATTGCTGAATTCTGCTATAATAGCAGATGAAATGGCATTATGCTACAAAAGACCTTTTGAAGCTTCAAGTGAAGATAAGGTGAGAGAACAAACACAAATATGAATTTCGGAGTACTGACCAGGACCAGCAGACCGATAATAATTGCCAGAGCCACCACAACGATGACAGCAATCACACCCCCAGTAAGTTTCTTCATGCTGAAGGTGGGGGGCTTCTCGTCAACATAATAGACGGTGGCCCTCTCAAAGCTCATTGGCTGCCCACCAACTGTGACCGGCGGGTTGGGATTCGTAAGTAAAGTCAAATTCTTGACCTGCGAACAGGAAGACACCAAACCTAAGAACACCGTCCACGCTACTACGTGTTCAATGCAGTATCTGACCCTCAAAAGCAGTCCTTACATCTTTTTCCAAATAGTGTGCCATGCGGGAGAGGTCCACCGTCCTATCACCCATCGGTTTCTTGATGTCCACAACAATCAGACTTCTATCCTTGTTATACTGCAAGATCAATCCAAGTCACATGTAACCATAAATGTTCAACAGCATTTTAAACCACACATGTGAAATGCTACATTCTGCCTTGCCTGTTACAAACTACAATCCATATGAGTACACCATGAGACATACTAGAAATACTCACATCAACTTTTTCTATTAGGGATGTGTTCAGCTTGTACTGTTGCAGGAGAGTTTCAATTGCACTGCAGAAAACAAATACAGGTTTCATAGAATAAACAGCACCAGCAATCCAAAGCAGACCCACTGAATAACTGGAAATGTTCAATCTTCCCACTATACCCATTCTATGTGAATTACATTGCAAAAGCATTAATCTTTATTAGAATAATGCCATTGTATATGATTGACATTAGCAGATGGTTCACCTCGATGTTTGACCAAATATATATGCATTACAGAATGAACTATTTGACTGAATGAAAGATAGTATTCAGATTTATTTTGTTTACGAACGTTCTAATGTTGGTGACATTGAGGGCAGTTTTCATTGTTCTGTGATAGAGGTCAATGCGTATCCAGCTGGAAAAAAAGAAGAGGTGACAGGGAATATGGGTTATTAAAATATAGGTCAGGCCAGAGCAAAAGGCCACATCCAGGTAGCAGAGTTATCTCTACTGGGCTACACAACCAGGATGTGGGTCATTTTAAAAGAATGGCCAAGAAAAAAAATCTCAGGCTTTCAACTGTAGCTTTAATGAGACACAAGAATAATCATTTAAAAATGGTCTCTGCTGTCATTTGGTCCTCCATAGAAATTAACTGTCCAGGTCTGATACAAATAATCCTTGTCACATAAGCCTAAATATATTGTTATGGTTACTGGTTGCGAAAGCAGCAATTGATATTTAGTGTTACGGCAATGCTGGTTTCGAGCAGGTATGTAGCCTATGTAAGGAATGTTTACTTACTAGGTCTCCACCGCATCACATTTGAGCTGGAGATCGCCCATGTCTGAGCGACGGACACCGGCGCTGTTCACACACCAGCACTGGTTAGTATTGTTGCACTGTTTGGGATTAAAGTTTCCGTTGCGCTCGCATACGGGATCGTAGATCCCGTCCTCGTCTGTCAGGGCATGCTCAGTGGGTTTCCCTAGAGACCTCACTGCCGCACGCGTGAGCAGGAACATCTCTGCCTTCATCGCTTGGCACTTGGAAATCACTGACAAATCGAACAGCGGATCAGTGACATATACAAATACTATCCATACGGCCAGCAACCACCAAGATCAGATTCATTTTTTTAAGTCAACAATCCATGCTTCTTCCAATAACCCCTCAGTTAACATTGCCCTTTTCCCCCCATCAGCGTTACAAAGATTTTTTTAAGATGCATTACCCCTTTTCCATGTCCATGGACAGAGTACATTTTCTTTAACATTATCACGATAAAGCAATTTAGCAGACTCACACTGCAATAACAGTGCGTTTATTGTGCTCTAGCGCACTTTGGCAAAGGGCCCAGACGGATATCTCAGGCTAACTTACGTGTACTGCAATCTATGGGATGCGCCGTGTTATTCACAACTGCGACGGTACAATTGCAAGTCTGCCCCTGCGTCTCACATTTAGCCCACTTCAAGTACTTGCATGAGCCTTTTATTGTAAAACAATAACAACAACAATAAGTAGGGTTATTTTTGTTCAATTCAAATTAAATTGCTAAACAGATGGATGCATGTTTACACTGAAAAAAACAATTAAAAGTGAAATTATATGAGCACTCCTTCTTTGAACAGTTATGCACTCCTTTGAACACCCAAGCACACTACAACTAAAATAATGTTTACAGGCGCATAAACAAGATCAGATGAAAAAAATGCAGTCATACATAAATAAGTAAATGATCTTACAGTCAGCTGATGCTCCCACTGCTGAAGCCACGAGCAGCAAAATCAGAGCCCTCATGATTGAAAGCGGAAAAATAGGAATAGGTCGTTATTCCGAGACAGGCTTTGCGATCGTTCAGCACAAGCCTCCGAAGTCGTTTGGACGGCGCCCACGAACAGGCTTCGTTTTTCTTCTCACAGGCGCGGTTTTCTCGCCAAACCGGTTTGGGAGAAACTCTAAGTTAGTCAGTGAGGGGGAAAGCAACTATCAGTCACTAAGCGTGATGCTTTTTAAAAATACATTTTTAAAAAATCTCATGCCGCACAAAATCAAATGAGTGTTTATTTGATAGCATGCAAAACCAGTGCAAAGTTGAATGATAGTACGACGGTCTTTGTAAACTTGATCTTAAACATCTCCTGAATCTTACTGATCTACCCTCTGGTTGTCGTAAGAGTCGACACGAGGGTGGGGCTGTTCTAAGCCGTTTAGTTACCTTCAGCTTTTCTTGAAATATTCAGTGAACTTTAATAGTTTTGTATTTTATGGGGTTCCTACATAAGATGTGTGTTTGTTATATATGTATTGTTCACGTACGACCATTTGATTGATTATTACAGGAGAGCCCTTGTGCCCATTTAGACATTCAGACATCAGTAGACATTCGGCTAAGCTGATTGGGGTGTGTGAATTGACTCGAGTGTGATGCATGAGGGTGCACATTCCATGTGAGCGTATTCAGGTTAGGGAGATGGATGGAAATAAGCAGTGCTTTAAAAGGGGATAAAACAGCTGCCAGTAATCCTCTTGTTATTCAGTCCTTTGGAAATTGTGAGAGGTGTCGATACAGGCCTGTAGTCCACGTGGCACCCTTGGTGAACATCACTGCCAGTATCCCCCCCCCCCCCCCCCCCCCCTCGTCTGAGGCAAAGTGAAATTGGCTGGCAAGTCGGCACCTCCTCAGAAGTTGGTGCCCTAGGTGGCCACCTATGTCAACTACACTCCGAAAAAAGGGGGAAAAACGTCTATCGATGCTTGTCACTGGGTCAGTCAATTGTATCCTTAGCTGCAGGTAATTGTACCTATTAAGGTAAAATAATGTACTCTGAGAAACATTTCTATACCATTGATGGTACATTAATGCTGTTTGTACCTTTGAGATGTTCCTCAGAGTGCATTTCTGTATGTTAAAACGTATAATTACAAGGGTACAGCCCCAGTGACAAGCAGTACAGATTTTTACCTTTTTTTCTGAGTGTATAAGATTTACCTATATAAAATGAGACTGAATTATTAATAGTTCTGTTAATCATTCCTTTGGTTTATTGTGCAATGAAAACTAACTTTATAGATACCCGGAAGCAGGGGAAACAGGGGGATGTGTACCCCCTAATTTTTACATGGATTTCATTCGTCTACTCCCTCACCTCCAAAAAATTTGATCTTTGCATTTCAGTAATTGTGTCCCTCCAATATCAAACTCTCGCCATGTGGTCATACTGAAGGTAATGAACGATACAAACATTCTAAGCTGATGATCTATATTACAAATAAAGATGTATGACTACTTGAAGCTATTCATGAAAGTGCTCATTAAAAGGTGACAATGCAGAAGAAAACACACCCAACATATGCAGTAGTGAAACCTGAAACCAGATGAGGGACCAGAAGGAGAGTCATCGCCAAGCTGGGTTCCATCTCTTCAGGGTTCCTCAGGTGGACCCAGAAGATAATTATTCATTTACTTGAAGGTTGAGATCTAGTATCAATTCTGCTGAAACCCACCACAGTGTACTACACAACAAAAAGTATTATTTATCATTTATAATAATAATAACAACAACAAGTATTGTTATTATTATTGTTATGATTATTATTTTTATATTGTTATTTCTTTTTTATGTGCGTCTATGCCCACCCGAGGACCACACTAAGCAGTGCTTATGACTTCCTGGTCCAGTCATTTTTGCTGCATAGTTTCGGGGGGGGGGGGGTGGTTGGAATGTGACAACAATTCCGACGAACAAGTTGGGGCAGCAGACTGTTCTGAAGAGTAACAGTTAACACGCTCGTTTTCTTGCAGTTTTACAACAATTAGTGTTTTTTTTTAGAATGAGAGCGGTATTCTCATTTCAGTAGCTCTACATGTTCATCTGGAACACCCCATGACATTTCAGAATTTTTTTTTTAACCTTTTATTTCTTTAAAATATTTCACCCTGGTCTGCGTAGCATTGTAAATAAGTGTTTATACAGGCGTTTACTTAAACTTGCAAATATGAAGTCGTACTGAAGTATTACAACGAAGAGGTGACTATTCAGTCCCTACATATTTGGTAACAGTGTTAGCAGCACAATAAACAGGGCAGAGTAAGCTAATAACTGAATAACAATAACCTAATGCTCTCACTACACTGTGCTGCTCTTTTGCTATATTATCACTAAGGTTTTTTGGAGCAGCGGTATCTTTGTCATCTAAACCCAAACCGTTTCTAACAGAGATCTTACGTTTTTGTATCATGGTTAGCATTGACGGTACAAGGGTGAAGTGCTTGTTTCTGAGATACACATTTCCCGAGAAAGCCAAGCTACACCCAGAATGTTAACGATGTTTCCTGCTCGCATACGTAGAGGCTCTCTGTGCATAATTACTCAGAAGCCAGGGCGTGTTGCGGCGAGTTGCGCTGAGTTGCGCTATAGTAAACTTCAGGCACGCTACTTTTCACTTTCAACGCGCATCTACATCTGAAGATGTATCGTGTGTCTTACTTTTCCAAAATATGTGAATATAACTATAAAAAAAAACATACCACATAAAGCAAGCAAATATCAATAGTTTCCTGAAACAGTTGACGGGACCTGATATTCAGATATGAGTAAACATACTTATTTGTTTAATGATTCTACAGTTGTTCTTTATGGTAAAATAAAGCTGCAATCATGATGTTCATCAGTTCATAAAATCTTGTGAGCGCTAACTGTGACGTTTTAACCAGACCACATGTTAATCTGTTAATCTGTGCTATTTGGCGTGCGGCATGAAACTTGGTTGGTTCGACATCCCCACCATCTGGCAGGGCATGGAACTGCTGCATTACACGTTGTACAGCAGAGGGTGTGACAGAAACATGGCTAAGGGCTAACAGCACAAGAATAAACAGTTTGCCAAGATATGGCAGATTACCTCCTGAGTCCAGTGGCCTGTACTACGAAGCGGGGTTACTGGCTTATCGGGGTAACTTGTCGGATTTAAGGTAGTCTGGGCAAAATGTAAGTGAACGAATATGAAGTCCATTTAAACTGTGGTACCTTAAATCCGACAAGTTACCCCGATAAGCCAGTAACCCCGCTTCGTAGTACAGGCCACAGGGCTTTTGTTTAGTGTGCATGTTTTATTTCCTTTAGCTATTTGGGATTAGTAGGACCTCATAATCATAAAAACCAAACCTTATTTTTTTGAACAATGAATAGTTTTAAACTAAAAATGATGCCCTTATATGAGGACGTGGGGTCTCAGGAGGATAAAGTAAAACTGTTACTAAGCCCCACGGTACCAATTTGTACAAAGACAGCAGTAACGAAAAACATCCATACTATACCACAATATGCACCAGAGGATTTGGGAACATTATTTCTCTCTGAACTTCTGTCTGGGTGTTCAGGCTTCTTAAAGCATGTTTGCTTGGATGATTGACTCCATTCACCATCTTGCTTTTCGTCTTCCTCTTTTATCTTCGATTTTTCCAAGTGTCACTGCACTGGGTCTACTCATAACGAGCCCAAAATAAGACAGCTTCATTCTAATCATCTCTTTTTCAAGTTCAGGCTTGATTTGAACAAGAATCCACTTGTTTTCCTTACAGAACATAATATTTCAAAGGTAATGATACTCTTCCTGTCTACCTGCGTCATTGTCCAGTTCTCACATCCAGAAAGAGATCAAATAAATACCATATTCCAAAGAATTTGAAAATTTGTTCTTACACAAACCTGACTATGACTGCCATATTCTTTGTTGTTTATGATTGTTACAAGCAGGACTGGAGATGAGAAGGAAGGGCAGTAAGGTGCGAGTAGAAAGGCTCAGATCAACAATACCTGGCATTGAGTGCGAGGGTGAGCGAGCCCTTTCCATTTGGGGAGGGGTCATTAAGCTCTGCTCGTCTGCGGGACCTGGCAGGTTGGAGGAAAAAACATCAACAATGTTTAATCCGCAGTTGTCTTCTTACTCTATTTTCTCTTATTATATGCTAGGCCGCCATGGAGACAGTATGAATTCTTGTCAAACTCCTTACCAATCTGGAGCCACTCATTTTCTCCATATTCTGTCCTGACTGCAGCTTCTGGTCCAACGTAGAGATTCAAAGACAATCAATGAGATCAGAAGCGGCAGGGGGCCTACAGCAAAATTTACAGAGGGGACCCCCCCCCCCCCTTCTGACTGACAAATTTGTGCCCCTTTTGATCATGCAAATTTTGCAACAATTTACGGACAACCCCCGGGTCTGCATATTTTTTCAAGGGTGGCCACAGCACAACCAACCATTTTTCTGAGAATATAGGATATTCTGCGACACATTCATAGCAGTTACCTGAATCTGAAGTGAGGAGATGGTTGATGTACTTTTTACTATACAACACAACAGTGTGGTTTGCGCTAAGTATGGGTTTACAAAGAGCCACAAACCAGTCTGTAGGGCAGAGTGTGAGACTCGGACTTGAAAACCAATTTCTGTTAAACTATAAACAGATCACTGTTTTGATGATAGGCTCAGGGTGTGATTTGATCTGAACACATCCCTGATGACTGTCCTGTATGCGGCTATTTCTTCGTGAAAAGACAGACTAAATCCTGAGGGTATAGTTCATTTACTCAGTGTGACGTCCAACACAAAAAGACAAGGGTGTTCCCATTTTGTAAGGTGTACAGTATCAGAAGGTTCTAGAATGGGCCATTGTGTTCGATCCGCTGTGGAGTTAAGGCTGATATGCACGATCCAGCTCAGGCAGATGCAGCCTCTACAACCACAAGCTGGTCATTTCAGGGCAGCGGGAAGCAAAAACAAGACATCAGAAACGCAAAATACCTTGTACTTAATGAACTCAAGTCACAGAGACTAAAAGCCATGCGGTAAGCAGAAACAGCTTTCCTTAAATCCTCAGTACAGCCTCCTGTTCGTGGTCAACTTCTCCTCCCTGGACTGTTCTTTCTTCTCTCAAACTCATTTTTGGTGGTTTCATGTAGTTGATGATTTGATTAATTTAGCAATATGCAGGCAATCTCTCCTCATTCCTGATTTGGTAATTCTTGTCATATGTAATTATTATTTTAATAATATCCTTTATGATCACATATACAATGAAAAATGCAGGATATTTCAGGAAGTGTATGAACGAAAGTTTTTTGATATGGTTTTTTGGATTTAGGATTTGAAAGAAATATTTAGAAATTTTGACAACATAAAGCCCAAATTAGACTATTTATCTAGTTATTTTTCTCGAGCCACTTTATATGCACACTGTGTGAGTAGTCATACTCTTAACGTTTCCTTATGTTTGTTTGTGCATACCCCAAGCCGTTTGCATTATACACTTGTCTCACTTTATTTATTTTTTCCAGTATGTTTATTTATTTGCACATATCATTTCTATTTTAATACCTCTGTTTCAGTTACATTCTATTTTTTTCTTCATTAAGTGTTTGATTGTATTATGTTTCACTGATATGTCACGCGACCACCAGTGCCGTAAGAAATTTCTCGTACTCTTTGCACTTGGCTTTCTGTTTGTACGTCTGTTATACTCTACCGTTCTTTTTAATACAGTATTTTGGCACATACTTTATGGGGCAATTTTTTGCCTTGGTAAACCTGAGTCCTTCCATGGAATCCCAGAGCCTGGCTGACAGGTGTTTCAGTACAGTGAAACTTTCTTCAAAGAGCAACTTCTGAAATATAATTAATTATATTTTAGCCTCTTTAGGGTCACAACTACTAACTAAAAGGTGGAATTTTCCAAAATAAAATCCCACTTCTTTCATTCTCGGGAGCATATTGCACTTTCCAGGTAAGTGTTCCTGCAGAAAGACTCCCTCCAGCATAAAAATGCCTGAATGCAGAGAGTTCTGAGATCCCCACGGCACAGCAGATACTGGCCTTGCGGCTTTTGACCCTGGGCAGTATTTCTCATAACTGTCTTCCTTCACCTGACACCATGGACGTTGTAACACAGCAGGACAATAGAGTAACCCAGCCTGAAGGGTAGGGTAATATTCAAAATGTAACACAACCGGTGATCTGGAATTCGTTTCAGCTTCGGTGTACTCTCTTTGGCATCCATCGATTTACCCCCACCTTGGCTCCATTTCGTTCCAAGTGTGAAAAAAAAAAGATGTCTTGTTCCCTTTGGCTTCTTGAAATTTATCCATAATAGCAAGGACACTGTCGTCCACACCCATGCAGCCGCAGTAGAAAGACATTCATAAACAAAGACAAGAAGCCCATTTCAACCAACAAAGTGACCAAAACTTCATATTACATTATGAGTGGTACTGTAGGCATCAAAGATGTTCCAATAGTTATATAGGATTATTCCAAGGAAACTGACACTGGATTATTCCATGGAGACTGACACTGGATTATTCCATGGAGACTGACACTGGATTATTCCATGGAGACTGACACTGGATTATTCCAAGGCATCCATCTTGGGTGGAAACTAGTGACCATAATTATTCACTCGTCCCTCGTTTCTCATGTTTAGATTAATAATAATAATTATAATAGTAAGTTACATTTATACACTGCCTTTCACAAATCAAAGGTCACTTTATAAGGAGGAGGTATGAAAAAAAATCATGTAAGCAGTACATGAAGAGAAATCTACATTAAACAGGAAAGTCTTTCCTGGATTTGAAAGTGGACAATGAGAAACAGTCAAGGAGAGACTGAGAAAGAGAATTCTGAAGTTTGGAGGCGACGGTACTGAATGATCTGCTACCCATAGTGAGAAATTTGGCGCGAGGGACAAGGAGCAGATTACAGCTAGATGACCAAAGAGTGCGAGGGGGGGGTAGTAAGGGGGTGCATGGCCAAGTAATGTTTTGAAGGTGACTACTAGGATACTGAATTTGATATGGGACAGAACTGGTAACCAGTATGACTGTGAGAGAATGGGGGTGATGTGAGCAGAACACTTGTTATGTGTGAGGACTCTTGTAGCAGAGTTCTGAATAAACTGAAGCTTTTGTAAAAATTTAGCAGGAAGGCCAATGAAACGGTAATGACAATAGTCAATGCATGACACGATAAAAGCATGAACCAGAATTTGTGTACTAGTGATGTATTGATGTATTTCTGATACACTGATATGTTTAATTTCATTCAGAACAGCAGAAATAATTGTGCGTGCAGTATTATATTTTTACGTCTCTGGCAAAACAGTAATTCTTGTATTCTACTCGGCAATACCCTCCAAAGGAAATGCAACAAAAAACTCAGATTCCCGCATTGAATAGCTGTGTTCAGCAAACCACAGAGCTCCATTGAGACGTCACCTGTGGCTCTCAACCTCAAAAAAGTCTAGTAGCCTGATATCAATTCCAGACTAAGAGGATAATGACTGACCATCAACATAAAATGCACGCCAGTAGATCTCTTTACTCATTACAGAGAAAAGTATTCCTTTGCGATTATCAGATGTCTCACCCAGTGTCCTCAGGGCACAAAGTCATTTAAGCAAAATTAAAATTTGTAGTAAAACAGGCTTAGATGTTTTTAAGATTGCAGCTTACAATGTGCAGTAGAGCCCTGGAGTATTACTCTTGAACAAAATATTCAGCCAGATGGCTGCATCAGAGCATCTCCGAAATGGCAAGGCACTTGGGGTTCTCACGATCAGCTGTGGTGAGTACTTAGGAGGGAAAAACCTTGAACCACTGACTAGGTGCACGGTAGCCAAGACTTGTAGATGCAAAATGTGAATGAAGGCTATCCCATCTGGAACAAACCAACAAAAGCGTTGTCATGGTACAAATCGCAGATGATTTTGATGATGATCACAAGAATACTGTGTTACGGCACGTAGTGTGTCAAGCCCTATTGTGCATGCGGTATGTAGTCACAGGCCAGTTAGAGTGCCCATGCTGACCTCTGTCCACCGTCGAAAGTGGAAACACGAGCATCGGAACTGGACCTTGGAATAATGAAGGAAGGTGGCCTGGTCCAATGAATGACCTTTTTTGCTGCGTCATTCAAACGGCCAGGTATGAGTCAAGCATCTGCGGGATGCATTGAACTAACAAGTCCAATACGCAGCAGGACTCCATGCCCCGTGTGTTCTGACACAATACTCCCACAACCATAATAAATATCATCTGCTGTTTGTGCCATAGCAGCCTTTCTGTTGGTTCATATCAGGCGGGATAGCCTTCATTCATATCCCGCATTGACAATACTTCGCTGGCCAACACCCAGTTGGCGATTGTGGATTTCTCTCCTCTGATCACTCTCATACCCCTTACACACCAAGCCCTCGCTGGAGCCGGTGCTGGTGCCATCGCTCACATTCACACTACACTTGGTGCCGAAAGGGTAGAACGACAGTGTTTGCATGTTGCTGTGGGAGGGGTACCGCCTCAGAAATGAAGACAAAAGTGGAGGACCGTGTGAGATGCCATGAACGCAAGATGTTTTTGGATTTACTGCAAATGCTTACATTATTTTTAGCTTTATATGTTATTGTCTCTGGGTTTACCCAACACAGCTCGTTCAAAATTTCTTAGTGTCCCGTGAGTCATTTGAGTACATCTGCCAACGACTTATTCCTGCACTTCAGCGGTCGAACACAAACTACCGTTTGTGTGTTCAAGTTAATTCAAGTTAACGAAATTCTAATGGTAACTTATTAGTTAGCTAAGTTGCTACTACAACGTTATATATAGCCCAGCTCTGGTCAAAACGCCCGTCCAACACATAAAATACAACCGAGCGTTTAACGGTATGCTATTTTGTTTGAAGGATCCTTACAGGGCTTCTGATGTACACCAGACGTAATTAAAGTTCATAGTCACATTACAGGAAAACACCACAATAACAATTTACCCAATAAATATGACAATGCTAAGTAGAATCAAATGTCATACTGCCTGAATGAAGTGTGTTCTTTATTAAACTTGCCCATGTAGTAACACACTACCGTCTTCTGCAGCGCTCCCCTACTGTGCCTGGCATATGCGTGCATGGTACTTGGACCCGCCTCCGCAGGTGAGCCCCCATATCAACCGACTCGGGTCGCACTCATAGGAGTTTCACTAGCACAAAAATGTTCTTAGGGTAGAACGAGAAAAATGATTAGTTCAGAGAGATAACCAATAAGATCTTGGTCAGATGTCAGACCAACCAATCAGTTGTCGTGATCTCGCCTCCTCTAGTTGTTTGGACCCACCTCCTCTACTGTCTGATTAGTTATCTCTCTGAACCAATGATTTTTCTGTTCTGTCCTCAGAACATTTTGTGTAAGTAAAACTCTCACAAGCTCAGGTAGCCTCATAGCCCAGTAGTGGGAATGCAATGAGTTGAGTTTGTATCAGTTTCCTTGCAGATACCTTGAGAATTTCTACTTGAATATCTTGTCAATAATTCAGTTTGAATATATTTTTAAATATCCCATGATTCCTTAACGCCTTTAATGCTCCTTTTACTCTCCCTGTCTCTCCTTCCCTGTATCTTGCTGGGAATTTCCTTCAGTGGATCTGAGAAAGTGCCTGTCAGTGGGAATGCAGTGCCACAGCCTTGCCGACTGCATGAACACGCAGGATGGAAACTTACGGTGCGTGTGCCACGTGGGTTACTACGGCAACGGGCTGCAGTGTGAGGACATCGACGAGTGCGCGTTCGGCTTGCACAGCTGCCACCTGAAGGCACGCTGCAGCAACTCGCCGGGCAGCTACAGCTGCACATGCCAGGATGGCTATGTGGGCAACGGCATGCAGTGTGAGGACGTTAACGAGTGCCTGACCAACAACGGAGGCTGCCACCGCAACGCCATGTGCAGCAACACGCCAGGAGGACGCACATGCCGCTGCATGGATGGCTTCAGAGGGAACGGGTTCGAGTGCCAGGACGAGGATGAGTGTGTCAAGTCACGAATATGCCACTGGAACGCCACCTGCACCAACAATCCCGGCTCTTACCTGTGTACGTGCAATACAGGCTACAAAGGCAATGGTAACTACCTCTGTCTGGACATTGACGAATGCTCAGAGACCCCCGGAGTTTGCTCCCCCTCCTTTGGTTACAGAGGGTGCAGGAACGCACCAGGGACTTACACCTGCCTCTGCAGCCCAGGTTACCAGAGCAATGGACAGGCATGCAATGACATCAACGAGTGTTCCAGCAACATCTGCAGCGTGTTCTCCTCCTGCGTCAATCTGCCGGGCTCTTTCCGTTGCTCCTGCCTACAGGGCTTTGCCGGTAACGGGGTGACCTGCATGGATATAAATGAGTGCATGGGATCAAACTCCTGCGACCGCAACGCCAACTGCATCAACGTGCTGGGCAGCTATGAGTGCTCCTGTCGCCCTGGCTTTGCGGGGGATGGACGCCAGTGTACCGACATCAATGAATGCGCTACGCCCAACACCTGCCCCACCAGTGCCACCTGCGTCAACACAGGCGGCTCCTTTAACTGTGACTGTGGCTCCGGCTTCATTTTTAATGGCTCCAGGTGCCAGGATCTCGATGAGTGTACTCTGGGCCGGTGCAGTCCCTACGCCACCTGTTCCAACGTCCCTGGGTCCTTCTCCTGTGTCTGTCAGCCAGGCTATGAGGGAAACGGTGTCTCCTGCAGGGACGTGGACGAGTGCACGCAGGCCACGCCGTGCCACTCCAATGCCCTCTGCGCTAATATGCCCGGCTCATACAGGTGTAGCTGCCAGGCTGGTTACACTGGTGACGGCATGGCATCATGTGAGGACATCAATGAATGCCTGGTGGACAACGGGGGCTGCCGAAACAAAGGCACCTGTGTCAACAACAAGGGATCCTTCTCCTGCCTGTGCTCTCTGGGGTTTCGCCTGGTCAATCAGACCATGTGCCAAGATGTGGACGAGTGCCAGGAGCTGCAGGCACCGTGCCAGGCCAACGAGCGCTGCACCAACACCGAGGGGTCCTACCAGTGCCCCTGCCAGGTGGGCTTCACCCGTTCCACCACCAACGCCCCCTGCTTGGATGTCAACGAGTGCATTATCGCCAAGCCGTGCCATGCTAACGCCACCTGCCTCAACACCCCTGGCTCCTTCACCTGCTCCTGCAAGCGCGGTTTCATGGGCAATGGCACACAGTGCGATGACGTGGATGAGTGTGCCACAGGGGGCACCTGTCACCCCCGGGCTGTCTGCTCCAACTCTCCTGGGGACTTCACCTGCCACTGTCTGCAGGGCTACAAGGGCGACGGCTCCTTGTGCCTCGACATTGACGAGTGTGCCGTCTCCAACCACAGCTGCCCTCCCGAAGCCGTGTGCATCAACTCGCCTGGCACTCATGTGTGTTCCTGTCTGAATGGCACGGTGGCATACAACAACACCTGCCTGCTCCCCAGTACCAGTTGCATCCCGGCCTGTCCACCCTACGGCCTTTGCCACCACTCACCCTCCGGGTACCAATGCATCTGCGATGTGGGTTTCGAAGGGGATGGACTTGCCTGCACCGATGTCAATGAGTGCCAGGGAGATGTCTGTCCAGACAACAGGACAGACTGTGTGAACATCCCCGGCTCCTATGTCTGTGTCTGCAAACCCGGGTTCGAGCAGGATGGGGAAATCTGTGTCGGTAAGGTCATACTCAGGAGGACTCAAGCATCACCTTACGCATGTTCTGTTCTATAATGAAGCATATGCCAGCTCTCAGATGTGGGTGGTGCCTCAGCAGAACAATCACGTCTGTGGCGAGGCCATTAGCCGCAGCTCCATGCTAGGCTTGTTCTCACCTTCTTGTTTGTCACTATTATTATTATTATTATTCAAATCAATCGATATAAATATGGCTTTGAAGAGGAAGATGGGGTAGATGAAAAGAGAATTTCCCCATAGGGATGAGTAATGTGTCATTGTTGTTTTCAGCTTGTATTATATAACATTAGTTCTGTTAAATTCTGCTTTATGCATATTTACTGTAAAGAAGACAATAAGGCGCCCTCTCAAAATATGTAGCCAAAAAGTATTTTGTAATTAAAATTGTAAAAATTACAAAAAAATTTTACAATAAACTTTTCAATTTGGTATTGAAAAGGTATGTTTCTGGTCATATAGACTCATTATGAATATTTGTTGATTTCAACTATTAAAAGGCTTGTGAGAAAAGAGAGATGCTGGGAATTAACATGATATAAGGCAGCACCTGTCACTGAAATAATCCAAATTAATATTATTCAGATTCATTTCTTATGCATCTATGTGCTCATTGTTAAGCTTAACTATACCCCTTGACTTTAACTCTAGCTAATACGTTTTTCAAGGGTACAGAGAATATATATATATATACGTATAAACTCCTGTATAAGTTTTACAGAAAAATCTGCATGGCCTGTGAAATAGTAATTTTCCCCCTTAATAATATTATGAAAGTGACGTGACTGGTCCTACAATTCTGTCTCTCCTTCTCTCTGTCACACCATCGCCCAGATGTGGATGAGTGTGAATCGCAACAGCAGGCCTGCAGCAAGTTCGCCCGGTGCATCAACACGATGGGCAGCCACCTCTGCTTCTGCTTCAGTGGCTTCACGGGGGACGGCTACAACTGCTCTGGTAAGTCACCCCTTTCCTGTCTCCTGCCCTCGGTTCCAGCGTCAGCAGAAACTTGCGGCGAGGGAAGCCGCGGTGTGTGTGCTTCTGTCTCTGGTTGGATTTCTTTATAGGAGGCTTTGTCCTGACCCTGTCCCATTTTGGATGACTTGTAGACATTGATGAGTGCCAAACGCAAAATGGAGGATGCCACCCGGCCGCCAGCTGCTCTAATCTGGTCGGCTCCTTCACCTGCACCTGCCCTTTAGGCACCGTCGGCTCCGGCTTTGAGTGCCAGGATGTGGACGAGTGCGCAGAGAATTCCACTCTTCCCCACAGCTGCGACCGACACGCGCAGTGCCTCAACACGCAGGGATCGCATCACTGTCGGTGTCTTGACGGCTACCAGGGCAGTGGGGTCGTCTGCGAGGATGTGGATGAGTGTTTGATGCCCGGCTCCTGTGCACAAAACCTAACATGCGAGAATTCACCTGGGGCCTACTCATGCATCTGCAGCTTGGGCCTCGCCTACGTGCGGGGCACCTGTGTGAGTGAGGAGGACTGCAGAAACGCCAGGAGTGTCTGTCACCTCATGGCCCAATGTACCTCCCATCTAGGTTCACACTACTGCCGTTGCAATGAAGGATTTGCCGGGAATGGAACACACTGTTCGGACCTCGATGAGTGCAAACTAGGGGAGGTTCAGTGCCCCAAATTTGCCCACTGCCTTAACATGGAAGGTTCCTTCTACTGCAAGTGCTGGGATGGTTACCTGGACAACGGAACACACTGTGAGGATATAGACGAATGCTGGATTGGTAACTTCACCTGTCCCGACAACAGTACTTGTGTCAACATCGACGGGAGCTACCAATGCCCTTGTGACCCAGGGTTTGAGGCCAAAGGCTTTCTGTGCGAGGAAGTGGATGAATGCGCCCGAGGACTGGCATCATGCCCCAATGCATCTTACTGCCAGAATGTGGTCGGATCCTTCCTCTGCAGCTGCCGTGAGGGGTATAGCGGGAACGGCTGGGACTGCAAGGACATCAATGAGTGCCTGGACAGCTTCACGTGTCCAGAAAATACCATGTGCCGCAACACCGAGGGTGGCTACCTCTGCCCCTGTAACCTGGGATTCTCCTCCAATGGCTCTCTCTGTGAGGATATAGACGAGTGCTCCACCCCAGAGCAAGACTGGCTATGCACTAATGGCACTTGCGTCAACACCCCCGGATCATTCCTCTGTCTTTGTGAGGAGGGCTTCCACAGCGCTAACACTGGCTGTCAGGATGTGGATGAATGTGCTGACAGTCCTGCAGTCTGCGGCCCCCATTCCAGCTGTCTCAACACCATCGGCTTCTATGAGTGCCCCTGTGACAAGGGCTTTGAGTCTAATGCTACAGAGTGCACCGATATAGATGAGTGTGCCAAGCAGGAAAACCTTTGCCCCGCCCATGCGGAGTGTGTGAACACGGACGGGCACTTCCTGTGCTCTTGCGTGGCAGGTTACGAGCCACAGGGGGACGGCTGCGGCCTCATTGACTGGTGCGTCTCTGGCGCCAACTGCCGCCCTGATCAAGAATGTATCAGCAAACTGGGGGGGTTTATCTGCTCTTGCAGTGAGGGGTACCAGGAGAAGGCAGGGGCTTGCGTTGACATTGACGAGTGCACGACCAGAAAAGGGGCATGCCACCCTCTCGCCAGCTGTCAGAACACAATAGGCTCTTTCTCATGCCACTGCCCCTTGGGATACTCTTTGAATGGCACATGGTGTGAGGACGTAGACGAGTGTGCCGCTCATCAATCCCCCTGCCACCGGACAGCTCGCTGCATCAACACACCAGGCTCATTCTGGTGTCCGTGTGCTCCGGGGTTCCTGAGCATCGGTCCGCTATGCGTGGACCTGGATGAGTGCCAGCTGGACCAGGGCACCTGCCACTCAGCCGCCACCTGCTCCAACACCGTGGGGTCATTCCTCTGCCGCTGCCCCAACGGCTGGAGCCCCATCAAAGAGCAGGGGCGTGGACCACGAGGCTGTGTTGACAGGGATGAGTGCCTGTCCCCTTCAGCCTGCCCCCCCCACACCACATGCCAAAACTTACCAGGATCCTTCAGCTGCACCTGCCCACCCAGCAACACCCTCTGCCAAAAGGGTGGGCTACTCACACAATGAGCATCATATGTAAATGAGCCCTCTGACCTACAGTATCTTGAATCCCTTTATGACTCCCTTTTTCAATTAGCATCACATCACCCCTTTTAGACATACTTCACATAACCAGCAGCCTATGCATTCTCTGTAATAGCTTGTGGGGGGCTCCAGAGCCTATGGCCATAATGGAGCGGACAACCCAGGATGGGCCACCAACCCATTACAGGGCACACTCACACACCATTCACACCTATGGGCAATTTGGTAACTGCAGTTAGCCTCAGCATATTTTTGGACTGAGGGCGGGGGGACACACTCCACAATGACAAGGGGAGATCATGCAAACTGCATATACATGGAGCCGCGGCGGAAACTCAAACTCAGGTCCCGGAAGTGTGAGGCAAAGTGCTAACCACTGTGCCACCATTCCCCCGCACAACAACCACATTTTAAGGTCACACTATTTTTGGCCAGTATCTCAACATCAGGGGCTGCCTGTCTGTCCACTGTGTGTTCCTTGTACCCTTATTTTACGAGGTCTCTGAATTCAGCATTGACCGTGTTCTCCTGCCCCCTGCAGAGAGCAAGCTGTCCCCCTTTGGACAAGAGGTGGGGGACAACACAGTCAAGGCCACAGGGCCCGACACCAACTCTCCCTACATCATGCACCCTGCGGGATTCCCTTTCCTGGGAAAGTCATACAACAGAGTCTATGTAAGCTTCCTCTGGCCATCATCAGGTTGGGCTTGTGTAGGGGGGCCTCCATGAAACTCATGTGAGTGACCATGTCCTACTCTTTCCCAAAGTTTTCAGACAACGGTCTCATCCAGTTCCAGTCAGTCATGGAGAATGAGCAGTTCCTGTTCCCCACTGCCTTCCCAAAAGGTTTTCGTGGCAATGAAAGTGTGGCTATGCTAGCAGCATTCTGGGACGATGCAGACCTCACCATAGGGGCGGGGAAGCTCTTCTACCAGGTTGGTGGTCATCCAGGAGACTGGGAGCTGTGCCCAGTCTGCGTATGTTTAATGATCCTGTGTATTATCTTTGTCCAGGACCTATGTAAATGTCAATACTGGTTCATTAGTTACCATCTTTTTCATGAACCCTGGCCGCCTGACATTTACATCTCCCCACACGCTATCTCAGGAGTACCATCAACGAAACCTCTCAGACATCTACTCTCAAATCGTATTTGACCGCACGGCAGAAGAAGTGACCCTTTTTGAGCATCGCAGAGGGGGGCCCGTGTTCACCCCGACCTGGATCCTCAAGATTACCTGGGACCATGTGCTGCCAGTGTCCTACCAGAAGATCAACCTATCTGAGGTCGGCAGGGTACAGTACTTGTGACAGAACATTGACAGAACACCATGTCTGACATTTATTTATATTTTACAAGCAATCTGATGTTCAAAAGCATGGCATATTATGTCTTGAAGATACAACCACAAGAGTAAACCTAATATACCTATATGTTGGTTTGACATTGTAATATAAATGAAGAACAGCTAACTGGACGTCCCAGAAGGACTTGGAGAAAGACTGGGAGCACTAGTCTAAACCAAGTCCACCAAAATTAGAGACAGATAACCTTGACTGTGCAAAACTCACCAATGAATCTTTCCCCACTTCTCCCTTTCTGGTGTGGAATTACAGACCAACACCTTCCAGTGCGTCCTCACTACAGATGGGGAGCGCTCATTCGCTCTGCTACATTTCGATGAGATGAACTGGGGTCCCGGACAGAGGCTATATCACACGGCGCTCATGGGTTACACCGATGGAAACAAAAACTTCTACAATGAGCTCGCCTTTCCAGCAGATAACCTCTTTGGTCCGGGCGGGAGGTACCGACCTCAAGAAGTGAAGGGAAACACAGGTCACTTGGGCCAGTGGGTGTATGACCTGAGTGGGCCGACGAACTCTGACAAGGAGCCACAAACGAAGTGTCAAGTGTGGGCGATGAAGGAACCGCACCCCTCAGCGTGGGTGGTAGGTGTGCCTCCCTGCCCCTGCAGCCGAACTCAAGCCCTTGAGGACCTGGCCTTTGGCCCTATGACCCTGCCCCCCCAGCAGGGGGAGAGAGTGAAAGAGCTGAGGGCCCTTAGATGGGGCGGGGTCAACGGCCAAGTCTTCCAGTCCATCCTACCCAATGCCTACGGTTCTGGAAAGATATGTGTATATGACCCGCAAGGCCCCCTGCTGGCAGGATACAGCGAGCGCTACTTTACTGCAGCTACTGTGAAAGACCACATCGGTAAAGATTTCATCTGAATATTATACGACATTTAATGTGATGCATTCATTAGCCCCTTTATTTCATTAATTACATTATATCTTTGATTTACTGTAAAGTTTACTAGTAATTTAGCTTATCTGTCAACTGCATGGGTGCATTACATGTGAACTGCTTGAGAGTAAATCTGATTCCGCTCTCTCTCTACAGACAAAGACCTCCTCCCATTTCAGTGGTGTTGTGTCCAGTCCCCTCTCTGCCATTTCTACCTGCTGAAGCGCCCAATGGACCGCTGCCAAGGTTACGGCTGGACAAGCCCAGAGAACTTAAATCCCACAGTCAAGGTGGCTCAGGGCATTGGTGAGCAAGAACTTTTAATGCAGAGGTTCTTTTCCAGATGAGTCATAGTGCAGTACCTCTATTACCCATTAGATGTCCCCAATCTTTCAATGATTGAATATCAAATCCCATTACCTATGACTTATTTTTCTGATTGTTGTATGACCATTTGAAACTACTACTGACTGATTTAAAAGACAGTTACTTACCTGTGTTACCATCCAACCTGAAGCTTCCACAATGCCTTGTTCTATGTCACTCAGGAATGATGTACGGGAGTCTTCACTTCATTACCTTTGATGGGACACCGTTCTCCTTCAAGGCCGTTGGCGAGTTCGTCGTGGCCCGCCTTTCCTCCGCCTCAGGCTTCAACATCTTCACCCTGCAGGCAGAGATAGATGTACTGGAGATCGATGGGCGGCCCAGCAAGGTCCCTGCCGTGGTGCGCTTGGCCGCGTTCCACCAGGGCATCGGCAAGGTGTGTGAGCGGAAATGCAGCCGGTAGCACCTAAGGAATGCTGGGTGGGACAGTCAGGGGTGTAAGAGTGTCGCATATGATAAAAGGACCTCACAGTTCACTCCAAGAGGGTGCTCAAACACAAAGAAAGATCTAATATTGATTAACGCTCACCCCACTGCTGTAAAAGAAACACCTTTCAGATGTAGCTACAACAGAGCGAAGTGATTGGCTACAGGAGACTGGAGAAAATTTCCCGTGTAACACAGAGTAGGGGTTCTCAAAGTACGGATGCGGACCGAACCGCAAATTAACCCCAGCCGATAATGCACCTTATGAATCTATATTGTTTACGTAAAAAGGCTTAACTTGGTTTGAAGTACAAAAATACATTGCAGAACTACCAAATTTCTCACACAACTCGCCATTACCCCCTCGCCCAATGACAGAGTCGAATCGACCAGTGAACATTAAAAAGTTCCTATTATTGTTATATACTGATGTCTGTATGTAAAGTTATTATAAATCATTAAGTATATGAAATACCGTTTTGTTATCGAAAATTGTTCCGGACCTCTAACTTTGAACAAAAATCTAATGTGGAGCTTTGATCAAAAGGTTTGTAAACCCGCGATGTTGGGACAAGTATGTTTGTGGCCAGTAGGTAGGACGCTGCTTTGCGAATTGAAAATTCAGGTACAGTATTCTGTAATGAAGAGTGCGTTTTTAAGTCTAAGTTTGTTTGTATCGCACTAATACATGAATACTTTGGTACCTTAATCTTTGAAAAAATTTGACTTTCAGGAGATATCGAGTTCTTAACTGAACTATATAGTTAATCATATAATCACAATAAAATGTTGTTTTATAAAAGAATACCTCTTACTGTTCTGGTGATAATACCAAATTATAAGTTAGACAAAATTCAATGCATGGCGTGCCATATTTGCATAAAGGTTGACAAAAAGTGGTCACTTAATCTCTGCAAATAAACTGTCACAAGCACAGGGCATGATGCAGGCAGAGAAAAGATGCCGACGATCCACTTGCAGCTTCAAGAGACAACCAGGGTTTATTGAGGAAACTAAACATACAAAAGGAAAGCAGGCAGAGAAGCACAGAGTACTGTGACAACACCTAATCCTGCACAGAATAACATCTAACAATGACTCACTGGAGAATAGAGCAAGGCAGGCACTTAAATACTCATAGAAAACCAGGGCAAACAAGGAACAGGTGTAGGACATAATTAACTAATCGGCACAGGGCAACAAGCAGCAGAACAGGGGGGTGTTCCACGAAGCTGGGGGGTGTTATACGACGCAGGATTTCTCGGTTAGCTGGGTTTAATTTAGCTAGAAGTCTTGCTTGTCCAATAGAAATGCTCCTTACCTAAACTCTTATTGGACAATCATGAGTTCTAGCTAAGTTAAACCCAGCTAACCGAGAAATCCTGCTTTGTGGAACACCCCCCAGGATTTCCCAGTTAGCTGGGTTTAACTTAAAAGTAATGTCCATTGTTTAATAGATTTCTTTGGCCTGTTATTAATCATTTTACTGCTTTGGCTAAATTATCTCATACAACTCAAAAAAGGGACTTTTACAGGTTCCTGAAAAGGCTTAAACTTTTCAAACTTAAACAATCATGGCATTAAAAAAGGACTTTTGTCAGTAGTATTTGCCTTTGCTGTTGTGCGCCTGCACCCAGGTGGAGTGGCGGTCGGGTGCATCGGGGGAGGGTCTCGCAGTTCTGGTAGATGACTTGGATGTTCCAGTCAAAGCTGGTAAGAGTCAATGCATTACACTATCATTTACATGTGATCTATATCATGTTCCCTACATTCCCATCACAAAGACACACAGTATTCTGCAGTAAACATGGCACACACTCACATGGTAAAGACAAGCAGCAAACGGTCATAGTTTTGGTTGGAATACTTCTGGACTAATCCACAAACTTTCAGCAACAGCTGCATGCTATACAGTTAGCGCTGCCCCTTCAGGGTGTGTCTGACTGCCCTATCTGGTAACTGAGGGCCAGGCAGGTATAATAATTACTAGGAATCTCAGTGATCTGTTGCGTTTCTTGATAAGTGTTATATTTTAAATTGTATAATTATTAAAAGGATGGGCTGTTAAATACTGCCAGACCATTTGCTGCTTGACTTTTATGTTTTATTTTATTAGTATTTTCTATTTTATTGTCTTGGTTTTATGTTGTCGTGTGCTGAATGTTTTTGGAATAAGTTTCTTTCAAGATTCGTTGTAAAGCACTTTGTACATCCTGCTTAGAAAAATGCTTTATAAATAAACTTTTACTTACTTATTTACTTGCTTACCACCAGGACTGATGTTAAGACCTTAAGACTTCTGATTTAGCCCCAGTCCTCGGACTGAGAGCATGGCTGTTAAAACATCTGTGCAAGGCAAATCCTTTGGGGCTCACTGAAGCCCCAGATGCACTAGCTTAGTGCCTTTGCTTAACACTATTACAGTGCCCTGGTACCCAGTATACAGTGGTGTTACCCACTCTTTCCCACCTTGCTAATATGGCTCCCTCTGCTGGCCGCTCAGGTGTAGTTCATGCGGTTAGAGAAGGCTTTGCAGTGCGCTGCCCTTCTCTGGAGCAGTGCATTGCAGTGTATGCTGGTGGACTGCATGTGGCAGTGTGGCGGGGGACCGGAAACAGCATGGGAGCCCTGGTGGATGTCCCACAGCGCTTCTTCCAACGCACGGTGGGGCTGCTCGGCCTCTGGAGCTCCAGTCGCACCGATGACTTCCTGCTGTCGAGCGGCCGGACGCTGCCCTGGTCCAGGGGCAGCTTGCCATTGGAGGAGGCCCTACACAGCTTTGGCCTGTCCTGTAAGTGATGCATGTGACCAGTCTGGTCTGGATGTCACACCTGCTAGTGCTATATTCCAGTGTGGTTTTCACAGTGAAAAAGGGGATGGGGGTCTTAATATAAATAAAGTGATTTTGGGGTTATGGTCTGGCCCATTGGATGGTGCAGCTGCCTGATACCTACAGGGCTGGTGGTTTGCTAGACTCAGCTGCTAATGAGTAACTAGTAACAAGTGCAAAATTTGTTTTGGGAACAAAAGGTGCTTGGGAAATCACATCAGAAATGCTATAGAAATAAATACCCCCCAAGATAAATTCCCCCCAAGAGAGAACTGAGAATCAGCCTTAATTAGGATATGCAGAAATAGAGCGTCCAGTTGTGGAAAGTAACGAAGATAGAGTCAGTGGTAGGGGATGAGGTTGGCTGAGGTCTTCCAAGAAGAGACTGGAACTGGTCATGAGGGACTCTGCAGACCGGGAACAGTGTCACATTCTGTATGACACACAGATAATAATATGTGAAGATAAGTAAAGTGTAATATATTTCAATATGGAAAATATTTTGTTGTGCGCTCTGTGTTGCAGGGACTGTGCCAGTTCCAGAGAGTCTTTTGCACTCTGGCCCGCCCTCCAAACTGTTGGAACCAATCACAACAGCAGAGCTAATGTCAGTCAATCCAGTTATTCTGGATGACCTGAAGAAAAAATGTAAAGGTAGCATGCAGTGCGTCCATGATATCCTGGCCACCGACAACACCAAAATGGGCCTTCAGAGTCTGGCCAATGAGGAGAGGTATCACAACCTGGCCCTTATTTTTGGTGAGCGAGCTACTTCCGGAAGTTTCTGAGCTGCACAGGTTCCATTGCATTTAACATAATACTGAAAGCGCAAGATCAAGGAATCGATGAAGTTTGACAGTCATGGTATTCTCACTTCTCCGTGATTGGTCATGTAGGAAACATGCCCCCCATCGTGACCAATCCCACGGTGATCCAGGTCCAGGTCAACTTCACATTCCGAGTCCAATTCACCGCCCAGGACCCCAACAATGACTCAGTCAGCTTCTCCCTGCTCTTCCCTCGCCCCCCGCTGGCCTCGATCGGAAGTGGTGAGCAAGCCTGCAGGCTCAGTGGAATCCAATCTCAAGCACGTCCCGACTCCCTCGCTCATTAGCATATACACAGTCTCACAAAAAAGTCACGTAGCACTTTTTGACCCAACTAAAATTCATCCCGACTTGTTTTACATGACATTTGGTTGGCAAAACTAGAATCCCTCGATACAAAGTAATTGACTGCTGCCTGTTTTGCTCCCTGTTGCACTGCTGCAGGAAATGGGATTCTCATGTGGATGCCACTAAATGCCCAGCCTGTGACACTCACGATCATGGTGACCGACCAGCAGTTCAGCTCCCTGCTCACCCCCGTGATCCAGCTGTGCAGCTGTTTGAACGGGGGAACCTGCCAGTATGGCAGTATTGCAGAGAACCACCTGCAAGGCAAGTTCCAGGTGAGTGACTTATGGTACCTGTCCCTCAGGAACTTTAAACAGAGCCTTCATGCATGAACAAAGAGGCGTGGAGTAGGTCATCCAACAATGACAGTATAAGGTTTATGTGTGAGGGCTGTGCACATTCCACGGTGAACAACATGAAGATCCTCTTCACTGTGGAACCCCCTTCCAAGGCTTTGTCCCAGGGGATTCAATGGGAGAGAGGTAAGGAGTATGTATTGTCCAACAAACCACCTCAGGGATGAGAACCTGAGGAACCTGAGTGCAGCCATGTGGGAGGTGATACCTCAGCGCCACACTAGTCCAAATGGACCAGAGTGAGTCCCCCCCCAGTGGCTGGAGTGCCAATCCTAGCACCACCCAACAAATTTCCCTGTAAGTTGGAGGACCTTCTTCCAGGGCTGGGTGCAGATTAACGTCATTCCCCGGGCAAACCAATTACAGGTTAAGGTGCTCAACAGAATAGGATCACTCCTGGCATTCACAGGATTCAAACCTGCAACTTTCTGAGTGCCGTCATAGATCCCTAGCCTCAGAGCTACCCCTCCGCCTACTTAGAGACAAGCGTGTATCTCATGACAAAGAAGTAATTATGGCATTCCAGCTTAAGTGGAGCGCATGACAGGGAGAGACCTGCAACATGCACTTATAGGAAAAATCACATAGGAAAGGACTAATGCAGTTTCAACAAACATGTTGTGAGCTTCATAAAGATAAAAAGCACTTATCTCAAAGTATCTATGTACCAGTATCCTGGTATAAGGAGCAAAAACCCTAGATCCATGTGTGACTGAATATTAATAAGGTTTGATGACACATTTTTACTAATTCTCCCTCATCTGGACAGGTTTACATTGTGAGAAAACCATAATGACTGCTGGTATGGGCAGGCATCTTGCGGGAGTCAGCTGGTTGTTCATTAACACTTTACATTAACAGCACCTTTATAATGCATTCATAGAACATTCATAAGCCACATGTAAGCATTCCTTAACATCCCAACATACTTTAACAGCTTTAATACATTGCTGCTTATGAATGTTCTATCAATGCATAATGAATGTATTATGAAGCTGCAGTTAATGTAAACCATTACTCATTGTTCTGCATGGTCATATAATGGCCAAACAATATAAAGCCATTTTACAGGACCAGGTGCAGATGTGATGGGGTGTTCAAATGTGATGTTTCCAAATTCAAAGAATGTAATGACTCTGCTAAACGAATTCAAGGTTTCATGAACATCTAGATGCAGTCAAACACCTCCCATGGCTTCACTGTCACCAGATATAAACCTTTATGGGAAATTCTGGAGCACAAAGTAAATTTGCATCTCCTTCATTCTCCAAAGACCTGAAGGCTTTTGTTCTCAAAGAATGGTTCAGTATTCCATTCCTTGTATTACTTGTATGACTTGTATGCAGAGGTGGATAGTTCAGGCCCTGAAGGTAAAAAAAATCCAGCCCAAGATTTTGTTTCAACCAACCAGCTGAGTACTCTGTGACTGTAACTCTTTATGCTGAACTGGTTGGATGAAACTAAATCCTGGGCTGGATTTTTTACCTTCTGGGCCTGAACTACCCACCTCACCTTGCATGTAGCTCTGAAGGTGAAGGGTGGCACTATTCATTATTAGATCCTCAATATGCGTATGCTGTTAGGTGTTTCTGTGATTTTGCCCAGCCCTCGTACCCTCGCTGCAGCTCCTTCTCCCATTCTCACCCAGGTGGTGGGCTGTCTGTGTCCGAAGGGCTTCACCGGGCCTTTCTGTGGGCACGCCGCTGATGCCTGCAAGGGCCGGCCCTGCTTCCCAGGAGTGACCTGCAAGGCCCAGCGGGATAACTTCACATGCGGGGAGTGCCCCCCACACACTGCCCACCAGCGAATGGGGGGCTACAAGTGCTTTGAGAATGGTCAGTGGGCCTTGCGTGGAGACGTAAGAATAGGTCGCTGGTGAAAGAATTGGGTACCTATTGAAGCGGTGGGATTATAAGAATATGACTACATGTCTCCCACTTGTTAATAGTCTAAAACATTCCTCAAGGTAGAACCTGATATTGCAAACCTTGATTCAGAAGTTTTGGTCCGTAACTTCACTTCTATCAACTTGCACAATTAGCTTGACGGAAGGCTAAGTTTATTCCAGCTTGATTATCATGCAGTAACTCAAAACACTGGGCGTGTGACTTCCCAGACGTCTGCCTCCCTCCTTTCCCCTTCCCGTGCCACAGCATGGCGCACTGCACCAGCACTGGATACGACTTCACCTGCAAGTGCAAGCCCGGCTTCACTGGGAACGGACACAACTGCACAGGTATGGCCGCACAGTCCCAACGCATTTTCAAAGCCACCTTGAGAAGCCATCCAGTGAGCCCCTAAGCGCTCTCAAGGGACACAAAGGAGGTGGTGTCATGTAACTTTAAGAGATCAATTTAAAAGTCATTACTTGTATGCATGTCATATGAGGAAACATCGGTATGCATGTTTCATTGGGAAATTCAACCTGGTTTGTGTACCACCCTCCTTTTAACTGGAACAGTTGTTATCGTGCCGACAACTTGATTCACCTGGAAAGTTAATCCGCAGCTCTTCTATTGCGAACACTCTGTTCTTCCACTGCAGATATAAATGAGTGCATGGATCCGTCTGCCTGTCCCAATGCCAAGTTTGAGTGCGTCAACACACTAGGCTCAGTGCAGTGCTCCTGCCGTTACAGGAGCACCGAGGAGTCGGACGGCTGCGGTACGTCCTGCTACCACACGAGACCATTTAATAACTCACCCCCAGGACCCGGTCAACTCACATTTCACGCGATGGTCGTATAATTATGGAATCAGTCATTCTCAGAGATTACTCTGGTTGGCTGAGCTGTGGTAAACAAGCTTTTTGCACATTGGTAACATCATCTCAATATCCACCTGCAGGTGACTCTGCTAATCCCCCAGGTACATCCCGTCATGCTCAGCAGATCTCTGCTGGTCCTGCCCAATGTGAGGCACGGAGAAACTTCTCTCTCAGAAGAAATACTCACGTGCAGCGAGGTATTTTTTTGACGTGATGCTCTATCGCCAGGGTTTAACATCTTTAATGTTTCCATGCAATGGAACAATCCAGGCAACGAGAAGAATGGCCTACAGAAGGTTAGCGTGGGAGCATTGGATATATTATGTTACTACTTTTGCAGAACATATAATGATCCCGGCCCGCTGTGCCGCTGCCCTTTTCCCTCAGCTCCAGCGAATACTGTCGATGGGATTCCAGAACAAGTTCTATAGCGCAGCTGAGAAGAAGGTGGGCCATGGAGGCCAGGCACACAGCGAGTACCGCATCAACGTGTCGAGCGACACGCCGCACTGGTACGTGCGGGATTACCTGACGCGTGTAAGCCGGCACTACCGCATCCAGGCGGCACATGTTGGAGGTACGTCAAGCCCAGTTAGAGATCATCAGAGGGAAACTCACACTCATGGGAGTTATACTTGCACAAAAATGTTCTGAAAGCAGAATGAAAAATGATTGGTTCAGAGAGATAATCAATCAGATTGCAGAGGAGGCGGGAACGAGACATCATATTGGTTGGTCCCACCTCCTCTAGTTGCTTGGACCTACCTCCTCTACAATCTGATCTCATTGAACCAATCATTTTTTGTTCTGCCCTTAGAGCATTTTTGTGTAAGTAAAACTCCCACGAGCGACAGTGTGGTGCAGAACTAGGAACACGCGAAAAGGGAAAGAACAAGTGTCAATAACACCTTGATTTTAACGCCACCAGATATGGCCTGTCTCTCATCACCAGGACTTGCCAGTCCTGACAGTGTGCAACCGGAGCAGACTTGTTAACCTTAAACACACTGACCTCTGCCCCCTGCAGACCTGGACGAGTGCGTCACCAAGGAGGCGGCGTGCCAAGCGCCGGCTCTGTGCGCCAACACCTACGGAGGGTACAGGTGTGTCTGCAATGGCACCATGGATGTGGTGGAATCCCAGTCCTGCATATTAGGTGAGGGGGGGGGGGGGTTCCACGCAGTGCAGTCTTCCCAGGACCGGCCCCGGATGTCCAAGCACATCTGTCGCTTCATGCCTTTGTATCCAGCTTCAGATAACGGTGCGGTCAACAGGACCGGCGAATCAGAGTCCCAGTCTCTGGAGGATCAGAAGTCTTTGATCCTGGGCCTGGTGCTGGGCATCGGCATTCCACTCCTGCTGCTGCTCCTCCTGGCCGCCCTGGCCTGCTTCTGCTGCTCGCACAAGAAAACCGTCATAGGAGAGTACGTCTCCTCGTCAGTTACTCCACGGCTCTGGAGTCACACTGTCCAATTAAGGACTGCCACTTACTGCTGAATGCTTGTCCCTAGGGTGACACTCTGAGCTAGGACAGGGTTTGCAAACTACCATTTCAATTAAAAAAACCTGGATTTCACATTAGAAGTGAGATCTTGCTGTGCGCCGATTGGTCAGTCTCTTATAATCATGCATGTGTCAGTAATATTGATGTGGAACGGCTGGATGAGTCTTTCAATCAAGGAAACCAGTAAAAGCACAAGAAGAATTGAACTAATTAGCCAAGAACAGGAGCCTTTCAGTGGTAAAGTAGTTTGTGAAACCTGAATGTCACGGTGCGGGGCAAGCGAGCCGGAAAGCAGGCGACTGGAGCCGTAAATACGGACAAACAGGGTTTTAATTGAGACGGAGGGTAACCAGGCAGGAACATTCACAGACACTACAATAACAGATCTGGGGTACACTGACTTAGACACGGACTAAATACAAGAGACAGGCTAAGGGTAACGAATCACAGGTGAGAACAATCAGGGAATCACACGAGGTAACGAGGTGGGCGTGGCACACATCGGGAGCGGACGGAGCGGGGCGTGACACTGAAGTACCTCAAAATGTCCCTCCGGCATGGATTAAGTGGTCATTGTGCTTGTCTCCAGTGCTTCTACACATAAATGGACCCCTAGGAAACAGGCAATGATTCACTTACTGAACTACTGACCATTGTTTTTAATACACAGACGCTACTCTACTTACGAACGAGTTATGTTCCGACCGGCCGTTCATAACTTGAAATGTCCGTAAGTCATTTTTAGGGTATTAGCAAGTACAAAAAACTAGGATGCTGGGAGATCGCACGCTACGCTGCTGTGCGGCGGGAGAAGTGGCCAGAAGTCGTACTAGACGTCTAGAGAGTTACAGGAGCGTCTGTAGAGTTCAGGGGGCCGTTTTTCAAGTTAGTATATCTGATCCTTGATCAGTGGGGGCCTGTATGTCTATGGATGCATTCAGTCTCTCTCATCTCCTTTCCTTTCACCCGCAGAATTCCCCACATCGTACCAGAGTACAGCCTGGGCCAGTACAATCTCCCTCCCTTCAACTACCTGGACCCAGCATTACACTACAGAAGTCACAGCAGCCCTCGTGTCATAGACGGCATCACAGTCAGCGATTGCTACCGGTAGCGAGAGTTTGGTTACTCGAAACGAGCCTGAACCCAACCATCCACTGCATATGAATGCTGAGCAGAATCAATGCTGTATTTATGTCTGCTGATTGCTGATTGGACTGACAAGTATTTGAAACCATCATAAATTGTCATAATGACAACTACGTGTCGTGTTACAATCAGATTAAAACCGGAAATTAAACAAAAACAGTCAAATATCCGGAGAACTGATGATGGGGATGGAAAAAAATATACCAGTATTGTTGAAAAGAAAAGCTATATGGACAGTTTTTTGCTACAATGTACAGCAATAAACATCATTTACAACCTGAGAGAACATATGAAGGAATTTCAGAATATATAATAAAAGATAAGCAACAGGGCCTCCTACTCTCACCTTCATTTAAGCACTGTTACTCTTCCCAGATTCAGCTACGGCTGGAAAGTCTATAGGGCACCAGATTCATAAAGTAAAACATGCGCCACCATTGTCAGCCTGCAGTACCTGTACACACCACTTGGTGTCAGGAGCAGGCAACCTATGGCAGGACCAGCCTTACAAAGGCCCACGTGACTCAGTAGCACACCATTGCTGTTTTTAAGATCATTGCTGCAAAGAAGAACCTCACAAGTGCCCCCAAACCATCCCAGGCTTGAGGTTCAAAGACGGCATGAAACGCTCATGTCTCCTTCACTATTCTTCTCCCCTATGTTGCTCTCTGTCAGTCTTAATCAGTTGTGCATATGTTTCAAATAGCAATTAAGGAAGTATCGGTGTAATTGTGAGCTCTGAATGAGGCTGGCGCTGCGTCAGGGAAGTGGTTGGTCGTCCTTGATTAAGGCCTCATTTGTCAGAGAACTCCGCATTTGCGGCTCTGCGTGTGTCTGGCGAAGAGCGTCTGGCTTTTACCCTGCAGCACCAAGACATTTAGGCGATTCACTGCCTCACCAAAGCTAAAGAACAAAGTGGGCAAAGAGACACAGGAGTCAAGACAAAGTTGTATCTCGGAGCTTCTCGCTCTGACTGTTGTCCTGACTGCGGGGGTGCGGCGGGGGGGCTGCCAACAGTCTCGCCCCCACATTAGGATGACAGCACCTGAGCGAGGTTTCCTATGCGCCAGAGCGGCCGCAGCTCCCTGGAGGATGGCCAGATGTGGCGTCTCGCGCCCCGGGACTGGCTGCAGACCTCTGCGGGGGCGGGGCATGGCGCCGCAGCTGTGCTGCAGCCGCATGAAGCGGAAAGCAGCGCTGCAGAGCCCAGCATGTCGGCCGGGTGAAGGCAGAGTCACGACGCACAGCTGAGTCACAGATTCCAGCCAGAGTCTCGGGGCGCAGTCCAGCGGATTATGGGACTGTGGAACACAGTATAACCTGCGGAAGTGCTGCACTGATTCAGGATCAGACACAGCGGTGGTAAAACATGACAAAGGAACAAGTCATCGTGTGACTAAAAATACCAACAGTCCACAGTCTAGTATGGTACGTGTCTATATGAATCGTACTATTATATATAACGACACATATACACCTCTATACACACATAATACTGTCCAAAAGCAGCACATTCTACAAACATTATCCTCATATGTGGTCAATGGGACTTTTTATAGGTCAGCAACAGGAAGCATGTCAGAGAAGAGGCAGGTCCACCCTTCCAGGTCACACATGAGATTGATGCATGGCACCGACCACACTGGCCTGGGAAACGCGGATATACAGAGCGTAATTTACCGAGTAGCGCCGTCCACGTAAAAGGCATCGGGTTACTTGATTAATGAGTGACTCTTGGACAGGCCTGAAGCTCACAGGTAAGTCAAGCGGAAAAAAAATCCATTTGCTCAACTGCAAACGGAGAGCCGTGTCAAAACAAGCAGTCAGCCATGACCTGAAAACTGTTCATTAAATATTAAGTGCTGGTACTTACTTGTAAATACCCCGTGCTTAACATTTGTGAAAAACTTAGCAAATGAAGGCATAAATAACCCCCAGTTGCTACCTCCCAGCCTCCCCTCATTGTGGTTTG
Organism: Paramormyrops kingsleyae; assembly: GCF_048594095.1. Lineage (NCBI taxonomy): Eukaryota > Metazoa > Chordata > Actinopteri > Osteoglossiformes > Mormyridae > Paramormyrops > Paramormyrops kingsleyae. Next base: position 15,166,699 of record NC_132799.1, read on the forward strand.
CGTCCTCTTGACATCCTTAATAAAACCATTACCTTTCAAGCTATTTGATTCAGAGCGACTGTGTGTATTTTGTCATGCTTTGCATTGAATATACTCCTCTCGATGTACTCATTTACGCTGGATACAAAACAAACACTGACATATTAAAATGATTAACTGCTACATAAAAAATATGCACCACAGTAACAGTCCCACAAAATCAAAGAAGTCATGTTTGCTTAAATTGTTCATTACAGAGAGATTAATCTAGGCAGGTTCACGGACAGCTAGCACACATGTAAATATCTATTAATGTCTGCATAGGGAATCAGCAGAAAGTTGTAGTCACGGCAATGGACTCTGCACTTAGAATGCATTCATCCCATTTTATTGTCTTGGAGCTGATAATGCAGGTGAGTTAATAATTCATAACAGGCAGGACGCAACAGCGAGCGCGTGCATGACTTTCTGACTATCTCAGGGATGGGGAGGGGCAACCCTCCTCCCACTTTAGATCAGCTTCTGTAACACTCTGGTGAAGTTCAGAGTGTAGTCATGGTATGAAAGAGTCAGTTGTTTGGGTCCAAAAACACGTGTCTCATTCAGTCCCCAATGTTGCAGCACAGGGGTCAGTGCTAGAAGTCACAAACAAAATGGCTGCGGGGGAACACAGCACTTTAGGAAGTACAGGACACTACAGCCTTCCATGAAATGGCAGTCAGGACTGATGGTACTGCTACGTTATAATGACGAGAGCCAGAAGCTGATTCTGTTCCTAACAGCTGCAATAGGGCATCTTGTTATAAAAAAATGAGAGAAAGTGATACATAAAAAGAGCAAAGACTATGTCAGCGCCTTAGAAACACAGACTTATCAGCTATGGATTTATCCCAGGGCAAAAGTCAGATCATCAAGCCACTTTAAGTTTATTGCAGGGCACAAACCGTCCCCAGAGCCAAAATTCCAGAGCTGAGGACACAGAGGCGCACTCCCAGTACAAACACACTTGGATACGACAGTATTTTGGGATTTAGCAGGCCTGGCGCCATTCAGAGGTTTAAATGAGACGTTACTACTAGGCTTAGAGTTTGGAGAATAGAGAGTGACATCTAGGCACCCGCTGCCTTTCAGGGAAATCTAGGGTTCATTCAGGTGTATTAGTCAGACATTCCCTGCTCTTCTTCTTCACCCACCATAACACATGCACAAATAGTCAGGACCCACTCACCTCCTACCCACAATCCTCTACCACTTTACTTTATAATAAAACCCAAAGCATTATGAGTGCTAATCTCACACTGCCATTCTAGAGGGGCATCCCATGGTCAAATCGCAAGTAACCTCTGATCTGATTCTGATTCAAAGACATGAAAATAAAGGCCCTTTTCCCCACACAGTCTCTTTTCTGACTTAAAGCCTCAAATGCTAAAAAAATTATTTCACAGTTGTTGATCCTCAGTGCAACCGTGACAAACCTACAAAGACAGACAGGTGGCCCAGGGCAGGGAAGCTGGCTTTACATCACCTCTGCATTGCTGACACAGTTCTGGAGACCTTTGGATCAGCTTAAGTCCATCATAAAAGTCGTAAAAGATATTCTCACCTTTTTCCCTACCCTGATGTTAGCAAACACACAGGTCACTTGATTCCTTTGGTATACACTTTCCACACATGCCGACACACACCTGATTAAATGACAGCACTGAACACGGAGTGAAGCGCCATGTCAACACGTTTCTTGATTTTCTCATTGGCCCCATAACTGGCAGTATGAGGTAAATACACCTTCCTTACCTAAAAACCGCACCTTTTCATATTATTACTGCTACACCTGCCAATTTATCCATTATGCATTTATACAACTAGAGATATTATAGAAGCAATTCTGGGTTTGCTACTGAAAGGTTCAAAAGCCGGCCACAGCCGTGAAGCTTGTATTTCTCCCCAGTTGCATTTGAGGGTAAGCCATGCCCAGCTCCAGGGGATCTCCATGTTCCAGAACAGGCCTGATGAGCTTTACTGCAGCCTCAAAGCCCCGCAGAGCAGAGTAATAGGCCTCCACATACCACTTCCTATCAGGAAGGGCGTATCGCCGCTGTAACGCTGTCAAGAGAGCACTTTGTAGCGCTGTCTGATAAGGCTTTGTTTGGGTATGGAGCAAAAGGCATATCAGGGGTTACGCAACCAGGAGGCAGGGGGGAAGTGAACGGAACGAGATGTAGAGCTCAACCCAGTGGTGAAGGCAGGCCCTACTGCAGCCTATGGCTACCACCGCGACTTTCTTTATAATCCACAGCCTTAAAGGGCAGAAACTCTTTAAAATGCTTCAGTCCCTGAGGTTTGTATTGAGATTTATATATATATATATATATATATATATATATATATATATATATATATATATATATATACATACATATATTTCAGAACAACCCATCCCTTCACAAATGTTTGTAAACCTGACTGCATGGCTAGGTGTTTGAATTTATACGCCCGTGGCAATGGGTCTGAATGAAACACCTGAATTCAGTGATTAAGAGGTGAATCCCAATACTTTTGTCTATATGTGTGTGTGTGTCTGTCTCTCTGTGTGTCTGTGTATATACCACTGTGCAAAAGTCTTAGGCAGTCAGAAAACTTACGTTTAAATGATCTTCATGTTGGTATAAAATTATGATGTCTGTCAAAGCATGTCAGCTTAGGTAAACCTCTCCTAAAGTCCCCCTGTCCAATACAGCCAAGTAATTTTTTGACTCAACCACTACCCCACCTTGTTTAGCTAATCAATACCTCATAAAGTTATCTGATTAAGTTAATTGATTAATTGAGCAGGTGGTGAAATTTAAGGAATACATGGAATAGTTGTGGTATCCCTGAGGAGAGGTTTGGGACCTGAAAGGTTAGATGCACTTCAGTTCATCTAACTATCTGACAAGATATCAGTAACTTTCTGGAGAACAGAAGAAATTTATTTTGTATTATGTTACTGTTCATTTGCATATGTTCCAATGTGAAAATGCGTTTTTTTTTCCTGAGGAAATATACACTGCCTACACAGATAAACAGCCTTAAACATTTTCATTGATTGCCTGCCCAGTACAATGTATATATACAGTGTGTATGTATATTATATATATTACACACATTGTATATATACATACACACACACACACACCTTTAACCCCTCCTGTGACCTTAACGAGATTTCAAGGGCAAAACAAGTCATGGATTTAAAAGTGAAAAACAAATTTCAAGTTGAGCAGAAGGAGGCCAGTAAGGCTTTGCAGGTATTAAATGACTTTTGTTTATTGTCCATCCCATTATTGTGTAATTACAAAGCCCTGTTTTCAGTACGCATAAAAGTTCTTGCAAACTGCATCCAAAAAAACCTCATTGGCCTCTACAGAGCACGTGCGCCAGGAACAAACAAACCGCTGGATGCCCCCCTCACCCCCCACCTCCACCAACAGTGTAGAAGATTACAATTCTGGAACAAACAAGCACCCGCGCATGTGCACCCTTGCACAAAAGGGGGAGCTTATCCCAGCAACCAGACGGGCAGGGCCTTAGCAAAGAAATAAACAAATCTCAATGAAAAGGGCTCCTGTGTTTTCAAGATAGAGCCAGAATGTGTGAAATCGGTGGTTCCCACATGCCAGTCTGAGGTCAATCAACGGAAACAAAATGTCACCTGGAAACGCTAAGCAACATCAGTACGGCTATTAAAAAATTAATCAGCACAGCATGTGTTGCATTGACTGTAAACACACACAACAACAAAGAAGTGATTGTAAGAAATTATAAACAAGGGTAATTAGAGGACTTTCCCCCTGAGATCTCAAGTTAATAGCGAGGACAGGAAACAGCTAGACAGCTATGAGATGCGGAATCCAACGAGCTGAGGGAGCTGTTCAAACCAAGCAGGGTGGAGAAGTTAGACGACCTGCTCGTGGCCGTCACTGAGCACGGAGGTCAAAACACCGTCCTCGGTACTTGGCAGACACTATGCTGAGGATCTGTGGCTCGCATGACGCAATAATGGGGTTCAGAACGCATCACAGCCTGGACACGTCACATTCAAATGAAGATCTTTTCACTTTTCACTTAGCTATGAAGAAGTCACACAAATAAACAATAAAATACACCAGTCACTGACTGCAATATGGGTATCAGACAATGATTACCCTAACCACCTGTTTCATTCAGCCCCCCAAATAATTACTCATATTCTCTACAGAAATTGCACAATGTATATAGCATATAGTATTTCATGTCATTACAACAAACCATACAAATGTTACAAATACTTAGGCCCCTCCACCTGAATTAAGCTTTAAAAATACTAAAAGGGACAATTCGCGTAGAAGCCACAGGTGGAATCCGGCCCTTTGCGGCCATTCAGTCTCTTTACATTTTTTTTTTTAATAGGCCAGACTCAGAACGACGTGTGCAAACTTTTTTCCGTTTTTGACCTGGCCCCGTTTATTAAAAATAAAACGAGCTGAGGGCAGTAGGAGGACTACGACGTCGACGCCAAACGGACCCGGAGACGCCTAACACTCTTGACCCAAATTTGCGACGCAGCCGATGTGTCCCAGTGGGCCGGCCGGCCCCTCCTCCGCCACACTGCAGCTTCCACAGCGCCCGGCCGGGGACTATTGGCCTGCAGAGGCGTTGGGAGGCAGCCGATCGGCCGCCGGAGAGCTCCGTGCATTGATCCACAGTAATTCATCTGCCAGCAGCGCTGAATTTATTTTGGTCGATATTCAACCCCTCCCCGTTTTTCCCATCTATTTGGATATTTTCCCGGGGAACCGGTGCGGCACTTCTGTCACTAAAAGGCACATTATGTCCCCTGTATAATTTTTTAATTACGTGATCTGCGGTATTAGTTGCATGGTTAACCCAGAACTAAATTAATGAGCGCGAAGAATGCAGTGAAAAGAACCGGTTCAGATACCTGTAATGAAAAAAGAACCGTCACTCCACAGTTATCAGCACTTTCATAAACCTGGCCGTCATGCCGTTTCCACCGAGCTGCCGTGGCATAAATCAAATAATAGAAAAACTAACCTCCTAAAATAGTGAGTGAAAGGTGGTGCTCAATTGCATCGTAAACATCTTTGTTTCTGTGGAATGTGCATTGCTATGTTTGATGCTGATCGCCAACAAAAAAATCAGGGTGTTGCTCATTGTATTTTTACTGACTTAATACCCAGTACTACAACTAACGTCATGTATGGTTTCCACTGTCATTTTGTTGGGCCAGGTGTGTGCCTTACCTGTTGGTCTACAGCAATCGATCTTATGCCTCAGATCGACCACAAAACACAAAAATAACAATATTGCATAATGTGTTTGTGTTACATGAACAGAGACTGACCAGAATGCCCCACGCAGCAAAGACCAAATATCCTTTCAAGCTGAATGCCATTTTCTAGTTTTCTTCATCCACTTTCTTCATGCAGTAAGAAACATAGACCAGTCTGATTCATGTCATGCCGCAAATGTAAAAACCAAGGCAATTTAATTCATGTTTTCTTCTGCAACAATCTACTGACATCACAGTACTAGCAAGAAAGGAAAATGCCTTTAAAGATGAGTGCATAAAGATATAATAATACACTTAGGTGTATTATTAATGGAGCACTGTCTGGTCCCGGCTATCGGGCCACGCTTGCAGACAGCCATAATCGCACAACGCATCTTTCCCTGTGCCTCCAGCAGTGCATGTGCAGTCTAGCGCTACCATGCATGTCCAAGGGAGTGACGCATTGCAGGTATGAATGCACCAATCAGAATCGTTCTACTCTTCCTACCGCGTCCTATACGGTGCAGGCTGCATTACTAACCTACAGAATTTTCACCTCCGCGCTTTGATAGTTCCACATATGTCGGTACGAACACCTAATTATACGCAGAAAATGATCGGTTCCGTTCACTTTATATAATTTGTTTTATAACGAAATGTTTAATTATATAGTGAAATAGCGTTAATAGTATTTGTAACTCCGTCTTGAAAATTTGAAGGAAGGTACGGTGAGCGAAGGGATACACTGAGGGGGCGGAGTTTATGAACAACCGTTAAAGGCGGGTGGGAGGCGATCTGCTATCATCCAGTGCGTTACCGGAGAGGGGAGTGTTGTACTTGTAGTGTGACAGCGTGAAGAAGAATAACAAAAATGGTGAGTATTTTCACATCCTGTTATAGCTACTGTATCAATGGAGGGCACTCTCGCCTTGAGTCATTTAAGAACTTGAGCCAGTGAGAAATTTCCATAGCTGTGCAAATTACTTGTCCGGCCGGAGTTTTTATGTGCATCAGGGACGAAGATCGGGATTTAAATTTGTTGAAGCGTGTATAGTTGTTTTGTTTTCACTTTCTGATTAAAATAGTCATTAATAACTTTCTCGGTGTATGCTGTATCAGGATTGCATTGCCGTTGGGGAGAGAAGTGGGGGTGTAAGAGTGAAATGACAGCGGGGCCGTCTCCCGCCTGTTGCTGTAGTTCGGTTTCTTTGTCTCGTTTTTCTTATTATGTACAGTGATTTTGTTTTTCTTCATTAGCCTCTGCGTATTCTGTAACAGTGTTGATTTTTGTCTCGATCGGGGTATCCACGCGTATGGACAGTTGTTCCCAGTCGTGCCCCTTCGGGCGTTTTAGTCCGCAGACCGCTTCGTATCCTCTGGATTACCGGCATCATGAGGAAAGACTGATCGGGCGACACGCTCAGCCAAACGTAACATGATGTGCGGAACGACTCCGGAAAAGACTGCGGCCGCCTAACCACACCTAGTGCAGAACCGAAGTCTTGGTCGTTGGGTGGGGATGTGATTCCCGGCCCGGCAAAACGGTATCGGTCCTCAAACCAGTTCCCAGGATCTTACGGAGTTTGATCTGTCGATGTCCGGCTGTCTGCGCAGATTCGCGGCTCCCCCGATGCCTGCACCCCGTATGAATAGTGCGTTTTGCAGGCGGACTCTGGTTAATGATCACCCATATTTACTAACTTGATATTAATTGATAGTAATACATCTGAAGTCTGAATGTAGTACATGACAAGTTTATTGCGCCATATAGGCGTAACTTTACTGGGCGACATTGCGCAAAGGTAGGGGGGGGGGCGTGTGAAGTGAGTGGTTACCTTGGGATTGCTCATTTAAACGCTGGTGAGTTAAAAACAAAACAAAAACCTTACAAGCCAAGATATTCCTGTCCCTCTTGCTTAATTGGAGTGTGGTTGTAGCTCCAGAGTGTAATTTAACCGAATACTGCGCCAAAATGTGGATTAAAACGTGCAACTTCAAAAGCGAAGGGTTCATCTGTGAATGAGCCTGCAAGACTGTGATCCATTACATGTGCACTCAGCAGTAATGTAGATGCCTATCACTTAACCTAGTTTATGGTTTCTTACAGGCTGATCAGCTGACAGAAGAGCAGATTGCCGGTAAGGTCCCTCTCTCCTCCCTCCATCAGTGCTGTCTGCAAGACACACGAGTTGCGGCATGGTTTCTTGCAATGTTGCCAATTACCATTGTCGGTCTCTCCCCGGATTATTTTTTGCCTTTTAAGGCTTTCCTCTGGACAGACCATTTAAAACACTCGTGTGTCGGGGGGGGGGGGGGGGTGGCAGGGGTGAGTGGGGAGGGGGAGACCTACCCCGCAGAGTTCCCAGTCCCAACGGCATTTTCACACCAGCAGAAAGACCCAGTTCATGGAAAGTGCTTTACATTTTATCGCTGATTTGGAAGGGCAGGCTGCATTTGCAACACGTTACCATATGGAAACCAGCGTTGGGGAGTCTGCACAGCTGACGTCGGAGAGTTTGTGGCGCATCAAAACTGCATTTGATTACCAAATGCGGCGACTGGCCCCGTGGCAGGAAAACTGAGCAAAAGTCTGGATATGCAGTGTGGAAGCAGTGGGTGTGACTCTCGCTAGACGTCAGAACAGCAGCGTCGCCCAGCTGTGTTAATTTCGTTGAAATGCTTGGTTGAATTGCAGCTCTCAGGAATATAATGATCTCTGTATATTCAGGTTAAATGGAGGAGGAGAGGATTATACAGCAGTTGAGGGCAAATGCTGCTGTCCTGTGGGAGAAAAAACATAATATTTGGTTTAATTTTGTATGGGGTGTGGTGGTTGTTGGATTTTTAAATAGTTTTGCAGAAGACTCCTGTAATTGGATGCTATCCCAAGGAAACAGAACTTTCTTTTCCTGTTTACATATGTGTCGTCCAGAAAGGGCTTGTTAACAACATTGGTGGACCATGTAATAGGTTATTTGTAGTTGTTCAGTTGGTGTCTTGCTATGCAAAGCATATCACTTCACCAAATTGCCTGTGACTTCAGTCAAGTGATCCTCTCACGGGTTACATAAGTTATTCATCAGAAGAAGCAGCCAGCGTCTTTTTTTTTCACGGCGGGCCTGGTGGCATGGAGACCACAGTCACATCCACACCGCCTGCTTTCCCGTAATCAGGCCTGGAGCGTGTCAGCTGGCACAAGTCTGACAAGCTGCTCTTTGTTGAGGCTGATTCCAATTTGCCGTGTCAAACTGTCAAGGACTATCTGCTCCCCCGGTAGCGTTCTCGTAACTGGTGACATCCCGTTGGCTCGCGGGCTTGAGTTGTTCCCCATGGCGTGCACATCTGATGCGGTGTTGCATGGGGGGGGGCTGGAGCGCCCAGTGATGCCGCACCCTGAGCTAATGGGCCAGGCAGCGATTGATGTTGCTGGGTTACAACATCTGATGGGTGGCCCAATTCCCCCTGCTGAGTACCTTGTAGTGCTAATGCATTTCTTCGGAGTCAATAATTTCCCCTCGTCATCTTTGCTCTTCCATTAACACACTCATTCTCTAAGATGAACCATAGGAAAATTGTCCAGTAATACGCTCTGGGCGGATTGGAGGTAAACCGCACAGATTCTCTGTGGGCAAGGACTGGGCTTTTAAGCAAACTCGAAGCGCTAAGCATCAGCCACTTCTTAGCAGATAGTTCAGAACATGGCGGTGATTCCCTCTAAAGCCATCCACGTTCTCCTGTTCCTTCTCGCAGAATTCAAGGAGGCTTTCTCGCTATTTGATAAGGACGGTGATGGAACCATCACCACAAAGGAGTTGGGTACAGTCATGAGATCCCTGGGCCAGAATCCAACAGAAGCAGAGCTGCAGGACATGATCAATGAGGTGGATGCTGATGGTGAGGAACCAAGGACTTTCCCAACAGTGGGAGCTACCATTCCTCCAAACTCTGTTATTCACCCAAACTGTAACTTCACAGGGCTAAAGCACACTTAAATGTTTCCCTCCAGGAAATGGCACAATAGACTTCCCAGAATTCCTGACGATGATGGCAAGGAAAATGAAGGACACAGACAGCGAGGAGGAAATCAGGGAAGCATTCCGTGTCTTTGACAAGGTAACTAGGTGACTGAGCTTCCGACTGTAAGGAATGTGAATGTGTCAGCGGGAGCAGAAGTGAATGTGACTGACCTCCCCCCCCCCCCACCCCCCGCTGCAGGACGGAAATGGGTACATCAGTGCCGCAGAGCTGCGCCACGTTATGACAAACTTGGGCGAGAAGCTGACGGACGAGGAGGTTGATGAAATGATCAGGGAAGCAGACATTGATGGAGATGGTCAGGTCAACTATGAAGGTAGGTATGACAATTTACCAGGGTTCACATCTGACCTTGCTCACATACAGCATTTTACAATCTGAATGTTAATGCATGGAGCCATGAGAACAGCCCTTTTATTGGTCTTTTCATCTGTGTGACTCCTTACTGTCCTGCTTCTGATTGGCTCATTGTAGTCTTGACTCATTATATCCATTCATGCATAAAGAGAGTTGATTGGTTGTTACACAACTAATCTATCTCCCTCTTGTCTCTTTACAGAGTTTGTACAAATGATGACGGCAAAGTGATGGCCTTGTACAGATTTTTTTTTTCTTGTATAAAATTAGCTTTTTCTTTAATTTATCTGTAAAATGTTTCTGTCCCTTCCCCTGCTGTCCAAAGGAACTGCATGTATACTAATTAGGATTCAAGTCCTCATTTCCCTTTATTTTGCTATCATTTATTTTTATTTTATTTTTGGTTTGTTTTTGGGTGAAGAATGGTCACATGGATGGGGGCTGGGTGTGGCCTGGAGCCTTTCTGCCCTGCAGCCAGCACCCCAGCATAAGGTGACATTGGGGCTGCCTGTCAATTGGAAGTGGCATGTTAACCTTTTTGATGTGGAGGACGACTCTGCATGGACTATGGACAAAGTATACAGAAAAAATCTCAGCATTGCACTATATTGCAAAAAAAGAAAAAAAAACAACGGGTGTTTTCCGCTAGGTACTCGTACACTAACTTTTTGTATCTGCTGTTCTATACCAGAGAACTTTGTTTGATTCTTACTATGCTTTTTAACGTTTTAGTCACTTTTCCTTTTCTTTTCTTTTTTTTAAACTGCTTATGGCACAGCCATGCCTCAAAGAATCCATTCCAAGTTGTATATTTTTGTTTTCCAATAAAATTTACAATTTACCCAACTGGAAATGGCCTTGTTTTTCCTGAGGATGGTAGTAACTCATTTGCATTAGCAGCTTCTGAACACAAATTTGACCCGATACACAAAATCTGTAGTATCTAAGCAACCACTGACTTCAGTCGCTCTGGGCTGGATTTCTCCTCCCCTATCACGACCTAATTGAAGATGGAGACTATTTCACATGTGTTTGGCACCAGTGTGTACAGAGATATCTTAAATTGCTGTGGGGAGGGGGGATCTAGCATTTTGCGTTCTCAGAAAAAGAACCCAAATCAGGCAGGGCTGAAGTGGTTTCCTGCTATGTGTGCATTTGCCAAAACCAACCAGCCCAACCAACACTTCTGATAAATGGCCTAAATATAGGGTAGAACTTTCTGAGGTGAAAAAATGACTTTATAAGCTTTGGTTAATAGTAAGTTTATATCGTGGCAGGCAATTCTAGTTTCCTGCGACGAGATGGCTTGGAAGTTAAGCTCCTTCAGATTTGCGTGACCTTAAAGTTAACCTGCACCTCAGCCGCTGCCGTTACACAAGCAAAAGTCGTGTTTCTCACTCGGCCGACGCAAAGCTGCACCACAGCGGAAGTCTCCGAATAAACAGACTTGCATGTGCAACCAAGTTGGCCAGGTACTGAGCCTGAGATCCCGTTTTTAACGCCACACGTTAGAGGGAGTAAAGCCAAGCAGAACCAGTATTTCCAGAACCTTACCTACGTTTTAGACACTGTGAGGAGCTATCCCAGCGCAAGCAGCAGCCGACCACGTCTTCCTCAATTAGGCAGCGTCAGGCCCGCAGCTCACATGCGTTAATGATCTCCATTCCGAGCTGCCCTCACTCCCTTCCATCAAGTGTAAAGCCAGCTTGCTCACACAGTGTTCCGTTCCCGTGCCTGTTACAGTAAAACCTGCAAATCTTCCCTCCAGCAGCGTTCCGTTTAGATTTTGATGGTAGTCCTATCGAGGGATGACTGGATCTAAAACAGGGGTGGGCAATCTTATCCGCAAAGGGCCGGTGTGTATGCAGGTTTTTGGGATAACCTGTGGGTCAGCTGTTCAAACCCAGGTGTGAGGACTCTTCATCCAATCAGTCCTCTAATAATCTATTTAGGAAGTTGCAGGAAAAACCTGCATATACAGTGGCCCTTTCTGGATAAGATTGCCCACCCCTGATCTAAAAGCTTGTGCTGTGTGGCCTATGGTCGCCCGGTGAACCAGTCTGCTTAAGCTCAAAGCAACGCTCAGTTCTTACATGGCCATACTGGGGAAATGTGGTAGAGGTATTATTTAAATGGATTTCAACAGGCATAATCCGCTCTCTATTCAGAACCCAAGCATAAGATAATTCTGTGTGACTACAAGAAACCCAGGCGCGCACCAGTATTTTAATCAAAGTGTCCTGCTAACGAATCCGCCCCCGTGGAGAGCTGCAGAAAGACAAACACGTCAGCGACAGCAGCCTCAAAAGCTTATTCACAGCCGGCAGGTCACTAGTTAGCTGGTTCTGGAAAACCCACTTGGTTTCAGTCAGAATAGGGGTCAGTGGGCAGGAATCAAAGGGCCAGATTTCAAAGGAGCAATAGCAACACTCTACATAAAATTACCCCTTAATTAAGGTCCCTGGTGCAAACAGCAGCTGTTACATTTTTCATCGACTTCGTTTGATCCCAGTCTAAAGCTGCATATTTGCAGTGGGGTTATACCTGGATTGGCAGCTGACCAGTTACCCAGGCTTTCTCCAGCAATGAGAACACTGCAAAATCAAATATAACACTTTAATGTGGCTTTAAAAAAAAAAAAAAAAAAACTGTAAATCTCATTTGCATTTACATGATTCTTTTCAACATATAAAAAAGAAGTACTTGTGCAAGATTCATGCTCTGGGGCTCAGTGGTGTCCCAGAGATGACATGAACGAGGTTTCAGCCATAGTCAACAACACGAAATGCAGTCAGTGTTATTGTATGTCATGGCGTTCCCAATCTCCAGCACTTACGTAACGGCAGAACGGCGAGCGTTTTAAGGACATGCTGTTTCTCTGCCGCGCGGCTACAGTAACCCAGTTTCATAACGAGCTTTAAAGAATTTAATCAGGCATTCATGCAATATGTAGCAATCCATTATATAGCTACTGACTTGCACACCTTTTTGGGCGAGGATGTCAGGCTTATGTATTCTTATGCTGATTAATCTTATCACCACATATAATATAATAATATAATATAATATAATATAATAATGTAGATATTCTTAACCGAGTTATGTAAACAACCATGGAAAGGATGCTGAAAAACGCTGTAACAATCCTCACAAAATAGTTTGTAGCATCTTCCAGCATTAAAGGACAAAGTTGACTGAGGTTCCCCAGCATCGAGGGGACTTGCCAGAGCACCATCTGTGTCACCCAGAAAGGCACAATGTGTGCACACAGTCTTCCTTATAGGTGGGAATCGATCACACGCTGAGTGCTCAGCTTGTAGTGCAAGCGATGCTGCGAATCTGTTACTTGGTGCCAATGTGTAAGATGGTCATAAGTGTCAGGGAGTCAACAAGAGGAAGTGTTTGTGAAAAAAGAATCATCCTGGAGATAGATTTATCGTATTTGTTCAAAGGCAGAGAGAGACGCTTATAAAGAGCATTAAGTGATTATGTTTTCACACAGATGGCAGAAAAATAATTACACGGACACAGAAATCTGCCTGAGAGCCAAATCTCTATTGATCTCCTTCTAACCAGAACAAACTCTATGATATCTCCATGGCTCCTGCTGATAGGATAGCTGTTGAAAGTGATTGCATTGCAGGAGAGCGAGAAAGTGAAAAGAACTCTGTGATCAGTGTGATACGAAACACCAAAAGCTCAGGATATGAAACCTAACTTGTTACATTATGCTCCGGCACTCAACTGGACCTCTTACTGCAGCTGAACTTTCATCATTTGAGGAGCAGATCCTTGCATATGAATCTAATACACTGATCTGCCATAATATTAAAACCACCTACCTAATATTGTATAGGTCCCCATCGTGTTGCCAAAAGAGCTCCAACCTGTCAAGGCACGGACTCCACAATCTGGCACCAAGACGTTAGCAGCAGATCCTGTAAGTCCTGTAAGTTGCAAGGTGGGGCCCCCACGGATCGGACCTGTTTTTCGAGCATTATTCCCCACAGATATGCAATTGGCTGGAGATCTGGGGAGTTTGGAGGTCAAGTCAACACCTTGAACTCTTTTCCACGTTCTTAAACCATTTTTGAACAATTTTTGCAGTGTGGCTGAAGGAGGCCACTGCCATTGGGGAATACCGTTGCCATGAAGGGGGTGTACTTGGTCTGCAACAATGTTTAGGTAGGTGGTCAAAGTAACATCCACATGAATGCCAGAACCCAAGGTTTCCCAGCAGAACATTGGCCAGAGCATCACACTGCCTCCTCCAGCTTGCCTTCTTCCCATAGTGCATCCTGCCTCCATCTCTTCCCGAGGTAAATGGTGCACATGCACCTGGCTATCCACATGATGTAACAGGAAACGTGACTCATCAGACCAGGCCACCTTCTTCCATTGCTCCATGTGCCCATTGTAGGCACTTTTGGTGGCACTTTGACCGATCTGCAACTGTGCAGCCCCGTACGCAGCAAGCTGCGATGCATTGTGAGTTCTAACACCTTTCTATCATAGTCAGCATTAACTTCTTCAGCAATTCGCACTACAGTAGCTCTCCCATGGAATCGGACCAGACAGGCTAGCCTTCACTCCTCAGATACATTGTCAATGAGTCTTCTGCACCCATGACCCCCTCGGCAGTTCAATGGGTGGCCTTCCTTGGACTGCTTTTGGTAGGAACTGATCACTACATACTGGGAACACCCCACAATACCATCTCAAAAATGTCATTTTGAAGAGTCTCTGACCCAGCTGTCTAGCCATCCCTATTTGGCCCTTGTCAATGTCATTCTGATCCTTTCACTTGCCCATTTTTTTCCTGCTTCCAACTCATCAACTTCAAGAACTGACTGTTCACGAGCCTAGCATGTAATGGCACCCTTGACAGATGCCAATGTAATGAGATAATCAATGTCGCTGGTTTTAATGTTATGGCTGATCGGTGTATATATAAAATGTTGTTTTAATACAATTTTTGAACTGCATATGCTATCCCCTTAAGGACAACAAAGCAGTAGGGAATGTTTTCTGAATTAATGATCTAAAAAAAAAAAAACAGATTTCAAGTCTCAAGAAAAAAAGCAGCTGTGCTTGCATCTGCCTTTTCATCAGCTGTTGTGTTGGTCATGTATCATCTCCTCTGATAACTATTTATTTATGTCATTCATCAGACGTTTTGTTTTCCCAGTCATGACATTCTCAAGGCCGAACCTAACAGCAGTGCAAGAGTAGTATACAGTAAATATACACACTAAATACGGATGTATAAAAACACACCATAAGTGTGAGGACTTCAGTGTCACTTTTAGTTGTGATAATAAACGGATTGCATTCGCCGATGTCTACTTTTCACCCGTTCTAAAAGTTGCCATAAGTTTCGAATTCTATTCGAATTCGAATTCTGTTTTTGTAAAATGATGATGATTAATCGAACTCGATTGTTTAACGTAAGATGTTATAGCACCGTTACCCTGTCAGTCCGGTATTATTCGCATCTGTGTTGCTAAGCGCTAGATGCGTCTGTACCGCTGAACAAATACACGGTACTGGCCAAGGGGACAGTTTTAAAGATAAAGATATTTCAGTCTGCGTTACAGTTAAATTATATGAATCTTCTCTTTCAGTATTTATCTGCTTTTAACGATCTTCTTTAAAGTTTTCAGAAAGGCATCAGAGAATACAGAGTGACACTGAGAAAAAGGAATACATGACTTTATATAGAGAAAGAGCCGCCTCGAATGTTAAAGGGGGGCTTGGTGACGACGACAATCACAGACCAAAGGTAAGGATTAAAATGCGACACGTTTAAGTGCGATGCGGGAAATAGGCGAATAACTCCGCAAAACAATTCCCGCTATAATGGTCTTGACATTAATCGCTGGGATGGGAAATCCATCTGAGGACAGCATGCCTTCTGCAGTCTATATACTGTCAATAACTGTAAATGTTTATCAGGTGCTGAGTATAAAAATTAAAAGTTTGTTTTTTATGTGTGGCGTTTACGTTTAGACAAAGTAATATTAAAGTCTTATAACTCTACGCCGGATATCTAACGGAGCAATCCAGTTCATGTCCCGTTCTGGGACTGGCCCCTGCGCTATTTTTGTCGCCTGGTTCAGCTTCCTCACCAGCGACTGAGATATTTTAAATAAGAAGCAATGGAAAAGAGAAACTTGAAGAACAATGGAGATATTTTCTCAAAGGGGCAGGATCAACCACTGAGTAACCGTTAAGAGGAGCACTCACAGGATAGGAATCTGCCCTGTAATGGGCACGGTGGGTGAACACTGGAAGGGGCTGCAGAAATGCTGTAGCAGAGGAGCAGCCTAAGTTCAGCGTTTACTTACTTTCTTACCTTGACCAAGTTATAAGGTGAATGTGGCTAAACTGTACCATGCAACATATGGCAATAATATTTAAGCTGCTTAATATTTAATTTATAAAAGCACTTAATCTCTTAAGTGCTTTGGTGCCTTCCCCCATAGCGTTTGGGATAGGCTCTGGACCCCCACAACCTTGCTTAGGACAAGTGGGTATAGAAAATGGATGGATGGATGGTACTTAATATTTCAGCAAAGCCTTGTTTCATCTTCCTACAGTGCATTAGATGTCTTTGTGTGTGTGTGTGAGCCGCATAATCACGAAAATTAGTATGTGTCTCCTGCCACAAGCTGGGGGGGGGGGGGGGAGTGTTATATTAATCCCAGAAAGGTACAGCTAGCGGAAGTCTCCAGCCTCTTGAAAGGCAGTTGAGGAAAACAAGCCGAAATGTGAAAAACATCCCCTGTGCGCAGAGGCCGGGGGGGGGGGGGGGGGGGGGCTTTCAGCGGCGCTCATTTGCATTCCGGACCGATAGCCATGTGGGAGGGTGAGTGTCTCCTGGGTGTCCCTCAGCTATGGCCCCGGCAGGGTGAGTGACTCCTGGGTGCCCCTCAGTTATGGCCCCAGCAGGGTGAGTGACTCCTGGGTGTCCCTCAGCTATGGCCCCAGCAGGGTGAGTGACTCCTGGGTGTCCCTCAGCTATGGCCCCGGCAGGATGAGTGACTCCTGGGTGTCCCTCAGTTATGGTCCCGGCAGGGTGAGTGACTCCTGGGTGTCCCTCAGCTATGGCCCCGGCAGGGTGAGTGATTCCTAGGTGTCCCTCAGTTATGGTCCCGGCAGGGTGAGTGACTCCTGGGTGCCCCTCAGCTGTGGCCCCGGCAGGGTGAGTGACTCCTAGGTGTCCCTCAGCTATGGCCCCGGCAGGGTGAGTGACTCCTGGGTGTCCCTCAGCTGTGGCCCCGGCAGGGTGAGTGACTCCTGGGTGCCCCTCAGCTGTGGTCCCGGCAGGGTGAGTGACTCCTGGGTGTCCCTCAGCTGTGGCCCCGGCAGGGTGAGTGACTCCTGGGTGTCCCTCAGCTGTGGCCCTGGCAGGGTGAGTGACTCCTGGGTGTCCCTCAGCTATGGCCCTGGCAGGGTGAGTGACTCCTGGGTGTGCCTCAGCTGTGGCCCCGGCAGGGTGAGTGACTCCTGGGTGTGCCTCAGCTGTGGCCCCGGCAGGGTGAGTGACTCCTGGGTGCCCCTCAGCTATGGCCCTGGCAGGGTGAGTGACTCCTGGGTGCCCCTCAGCTATGGCCCTGGCAGGGTGAGTGACTCCTGGGTGCCCCTCAGCTATGGCCCTGGCAGGGTGAGTGACTCCTGGGTGCCCCTCAGCTATGGCCCTGGCAGGGTGAGTGACTCCTGGGTGCCCCTCAGCTATGGCCCCGGCAGGGTGAGTGACTCCTGGGTGCCCCTCAGCTGTGGCCCCAGCAGGGTGAGTGACTCCTGGGTGTCCCTCAGCTGTGGCCCCGGCAGGGTGAGTGACTCCTGGGTGTCCCTCAGCTGTGGCCCCGGCAGGGTGAGTGACTCCTGGGTGCCCCTCAGCTATGGCCCTGCAGTCCTCTAAACACAAGGAAGATGGTGACTGACCGCAGGCTGCAGGCTCAGCCATGCAGAGGAGCCTTTAGGACACTCAGCTTGGGGGCTGGAACTAAGGGGTCATTCAGTACCACTCTGGGAATGCGCCTCTGTCACTCCAGTGCATAATCACAAGAGGATCAGTGCTTGATGGTAGAGGTGCTCCACATCTCTCTCCATCATCTGATCGACGGAGGCCTGAGCTCATGGTAACATTTGTGCCGGAAGCGACTTTGTGTTCGAGGACAAACGCCTAGATCACAGGGCCTGTCAGGATTAAACCAAGCAGAACTACTGTATTAGCAGTCAACATGCCTCAAAAGCAAACGTCTCCAGGACCCTGAACCAATTCCTGATCAATTCCTAGGGACCGTCTTTCACGCCAAATGCTCAGACCCTCATCTTGATTGTAATCGATGCTGATCCCAAAGCTACAGCACACGGTGCAGTGGAAAGTACACTAGTTGCCAAAATTGTGGAAACACATAATTTTTAGAGATTACATAACTAACATTCGTTGATGGTTTATCAGCAGTACCGATCGATATTCGTTTAGTGATTTTTTTTCTACAATTTTGGCCACTAGTGTGTACTATTGACAGGATCGACACCATGATGAATTTTGGCATTGGATATGGCATTTAAAAACGTGGCTTATATAGTTGTTTTTTCTGAAACAAAACATTTTGCCACGGACACAGACAAGTCTTGCCACGGATGCGTTTGTCCATGTATGGTCAGGTTGACAGTGCCTGACAGGTGCGACTTGGAGTTTGTGGCCTGTTGCCTAGATATTAATGATCTATAGTCCGCAAAGTCGCCTAGCGTCACAGGTATCTGTGAGCAACCATGATGCACCTTCAGTAGCCGCTACTGCTGATGACAATGTTCCCCACAGAGCAAGCACACAGGCGACATGACGGGCAGAGAAGCTTGGTGGAGATGTACCTTGAAGGTTTGTCTTTTACCCTTTTCATGAATCTTGAGTGTCCCACCTGCTACATAAAACCCAAGAAGCTGGGGGGATATAGCCTGGATTTATCTTTGCCATGACTTGGGGGAGGTTGCTTGAAGAGACAGCGTCCAATCTGAGGTTAAAAATACACTTAAATGATATATTGCATGCAGTTTCAGCCAAGGAGCCAGTCTAGCTGTCCGTTGATGGCAATGCACATCTTCACTCTGTAGGATTCTCCCAACCCAGGGAGCTACCACATCCGGGACTTTATGGAAGAGGCCGAGCTGAACCCTGTCCGGGTGACGTATGGGTTTGGCGGCCAGGGCAGGAAGGTGCCCGTGCACTGTGGGCGCCAGGGGAAGCTGCTCCTGCCGGGGGCCTACGAGAACATTGGCTCCATCCAGGAGGCTCTCAAGCGGCCTGCCTCCTATGTCTTCAAGAGCTGTCCCCGGCCACAGATCCACACGCTGGGCATCAGAGACAAGGTGCGCCTACTCCATCTCCATTAGACCAAAATCATCTAGCCGTACACTGTAGACCCGAGATGACGCATTTCCATATCTAGTTTAGCTGAATAATGAGATTTGACTCATTCCCCTTATTGAAATGATGAACTGAATGCCGCAAGTATAAATAAAAAATTAGCTAAAGTTCCATATTTATCTAAATAATGCTTTTCTTTAAAATAAGAAATACTCAGATTTGTGTAAATCACCCTTAGCGTCATTAAACATGTAACTATGTTTAAACACGATATTATTCGTTGGATTAGATCACTTCCAAGTAGCTAGCCTCAAACAGCATGTGAGGCTGCCTAATGCCTGACCATAGTCCCCCCCCCCCTCCCACCCGGCCAAGCCCTCCCTCCTGGTTTCCCAGCACTATAACCAGATAGTGATCAAAAAGAATAAAATAATACGGAGAAAGCGTCGCAAGCGATGTGCCCCTGCATTAGAATCCTGCTCAAACCTCAGGCAGGTCTGCACCTGCGTCGCCGCCCCCTTCCCAATTTGGCAGAAACCCACTCAGCCACATGAAACATTCAGCTCTCTCTGGCAGCCAGTGCCGGCGGCCCGGACTCTCAGGCTCGGCTTACAGTCACGCGGCCCGGATCGACTGATCTGTATCCGTTTCAGGACGTCGACCTCTCACCGTGTCACTACGACGTGACAGAGAAACCTGTTCCCAAACTACCCAGCAAGTAAGAACGCCCCCCCCCCTCCAAATTTACTGTCCACATACCCTTAGCATTTGCCTCCACTATGGCTTCATTCTTGGCTAAACCCACCCCCCCCCCCATGTGCCCCCTCCCGTTACAGGCATCCGATGTTTCGCTCAACTGTGAAGCGCGCCCCCCCACCCCCGGTGAGTATTCATCTTACATGATTCAGGGCTCCAGGCCAGTGTGACACTGCAGAATCCATTCAATGATATGCATTTGTTATATAAACAAATGAATATGATGACAGTGATGATTATCATAATGATATCATATCCCAGTAATAACAGAACAGCAATTACAGAAATAATTTCAAGTATTAAATAACAACTATTTTAAACTTTTTTTTTTTTTTAAATATATGTGGTGGGTGCGGGTATTTTGACTGACATGCAGGTACTCTGGCTAACTGATGCAGTTTATTGGTTTTCTGGAAGACTGGCATTCCGTGCATTTTCTGGTTCAGTGGTGGGCTGGCAATCTAGTTCAATAGTGTTCTCTCTGACTGGTGTACTGATATTCTGGTGACTGGTATTCTCTCTGACTGGTGTACTGGTATTGTGATAGATCGGTATACGCTTTATACGCTTAATATAATCTCGGCCCTGCCTTGGTGCCAGTTGCAAGAGGAATGTCGTCTGTGGTCTGGTGCCTCAGAGAAAGGGCGATGCCGGCCATTCCTGAGGACGCGGCTGCAGATCAGCCCGACAGGAGAGAGCCTAGAGGGCTACGAGGCGTGCAGCTGAGGGCTATCCGAGGCGTGGCCCTCTCTGCCAGCTGTTTTCTGCTCAAAGCATGACTGAGTATTGAAGTGGCAAAGAGTCAAAATAGTAAATAGAAAATGATGAGCTGCTGTATCAGTGAACTGAGTTATTTGGTTACCAGTACCGATGCATTTCCAGTTGGGTAATAGCACCATCGGACAGTTAACTGACCAAACTGAGCCCAGTTATTCTTTCTGAGCTCTGAACAGTGAAAGGGCAGCAGAAAACTCCATAATTAAATAGCCCTACTGCAGAAATCTCTTCATCTCGAGCTAATCACCCGAAATCACAGGTCCGGCAGTTTAATTAAACAAATCGATGCAGATGTCAAGGATTCTCCAGAGGCTGAAGTCTGACGCTTCTTGAAAGTGGTAAACAGAAGAGGATTAATTGTTGCTGATTTTGTGTTTTTGTATGATAACTCTTGAATTTATGGTCGGCCACATAAGGGCAGAATCTGTGCTGGACATGTTACTAACCACTTCATTTAGTTAATAATTAAGCTCTTCTTTCAATCATCTTTTTTCCAGTTCACTTCCCTGAAGCTCCTTCTACAGTGACTTGTTTGATGCTTTGATAACATTGAATATAACTCCTCAAAGTCACCAAACACTATTTGCCGGGTAGCAGTCACAATTCTGACGTCTCCCAATCAGCCAAATGCTAACCCTGTCCTTCTCTGCACCGCCCAATCACATAATCCTATCACATACCACTATGGTACATTCCCATCAGCCCCGCCCACCCCGTTCCCACCCAATCCCATCTTGACTCACCCTTTGCAAGCAGGCCCACCCCAGCACTAAGGACTGCAGGTAATACTATTCACATGCTCCTGTGCAGTGACCTAGCAGGCCACCGCTGCTTTGCCAGCAGCTGCTCGGCCCTAGCGAAGCAGCAGGTGAAATGGAGACGTTTCAGAATCCTCACAATTACGAACGGTTAGAAGCTGTGGAAGGTCGGGCCGGCCTGCCGTAGGTGCCTTCGGGCCACACCCTCATGGCAGGATGACACGAAGAAGGAGGGAGGCCGATTCAAGACACCCATGCAGTCCTTCTGCGGAGGGGGAGCGTGAGATCGGGCAGAGAGGCGTCTCGGGGAAAGCCGAACAAACAGGCCGCTTATGACATAAGCCCGAATTAACACCGATCCCCCGCCTCGACTCCCGCACACCGCAGGAAGGGGTGGGGGCGCAGATCAAGTGATCCACCGGCAGGAATCAGATGGTATGTGATGTCAGTTAGCAGCTCTGCAGGGACTGGCGCAGTATGAGGGAGTATCCCCCCCCCCCCCCAACACAAGCTCTCACACATAATGAATCTCATCATAAATAAGGTGGGGGGCCGAGGACAGTCTGGCACATATGGGCGCTGGTTAGGGATGAAATAATCTTATTTATTATTGGTCATACTATTCTGTGTCCAGGAAGAAATGGAGAGAGGAATCAGTGTAGTCCATGTGTGCCTGACTGTGTGTTTTGGAGGGGGGATGGGGGGGCATGAATCAGGGGACTTGAAGGGAGGAGTAGGCTGAAAATAGAGGAAAGCAATTAGTGTATGAGAGAGTTCAAGTCCATGGAGGTGGGGGGTGTGTGCAAGGCAGATTGTGTGCTGAGTTTGTGTGAGCCACACAGGAGGAGAGGAAGAGAGGGACAAAATTAGACAAAAGGAAGGAAAGAAGACACTTTGACAGAGAATATTCCCTGGGGGGTGGAGGGGGGGGCGGGTGTTCGACTGAGGCATTCTGACTCAGTGGATCTCTGAGCTCCTTCCGTGAACAGAAAGCATGAACTGTGTCACCACTGAAGTGACATACTCACCAAGCTGATATTTCTTCACATAGCCGCTAATGTCAGCGGTGATGACATCCAGCGGCCTGATTTGGGGGAGACCTAGTGAGGGGCAGGGGGTGCTTGTGAGCAAGTGAGAGACCCAAGAATTAAGCAACACATGGACACCAACTCAGGTGAGGGACAGACACAGTGGACCAGCCAGAATTCCCAGAACTGAGAAGCCAGAAGTTCACAGTGAACATGTGATGAGGCCGTCCATTGTCTGGGTTCCACCTCTCAGGGTAATGGGTTGACGGTGAAGAAACCAAGGAGAAGCAGACTTCGGCAGCCATGAGGAGATGGTCATAATGCTGGTCTGGCCACACCATGCACACGTCTGGCGGGTTGTCCATCTTGAGCCTGATTTGGAGGATCAGAACCACTTAGGCCAGCTGACGCCCCCCCCCCCCCCACACACACACATAACTGCACCTTTGTTTGGAACTTAATAGCATTCCATACAGTTTGCTTACATCCTGTTTTCCACGCAGGAGTGAATTCCTGGGATGTGATGGAACTTCCACACTGCAGTTTGGGTCTAGGACACATTCATTTTTAGAGCTTTACATGGGCTGCATCACAGCTTGAGGAAGAATGTAGGACGGCCTTAAAATGACAGATAAGTGGATTTGAGAGTCTTTCCTTGATCCGGAAAATTTAAAGATACCAATCTGGATATTTCAGTTCATTTTCAGTTCAATAAAAAAGTGCAAATGCCCTTTGTTTAAAAACAAAACATGGGGACAAAGTTTCCCTTAGACATCACATGAAATCAAGCAAAGCCTATTAAAAGGATTATTTGTGAACTCAGGCTATACCCAGTGAAACTTTACAACTGGTTATTTGCTTTGTAATCAACAGCAGAAAAAGTTTGACACCTTTACCGCCGCCGCACTTGCACTTCTTTCCTCACAGAGACTAGAGATGTTAATTTCCATTAATACCCTACCATGCAGAGAGAAGGACCGGGCCCCGGACACTACGACTTGAGGGTTCAACCCAGCCGTGGCATCACTTCCTGTTTCCTGTCTACGGTGCCCCGCCTTCATAACGTACCCTCGGTATGCGTAACACTTCACGATGCTTCCTCTACCATGGCGGGCCCGAAAAAGAGGCTACATGACTATATAATAAACCCTGTTTCAAATTTAGTCCAAACTTCATAGTAAGAAACAAACTTTGAATCATGTATAAAAAGGTAGCTTCTGTGGACTGTTGACATCAGTTCTTGATTCATCCCAGCATCTGAAGTGATGGTATTTATGTTC
Source organism: Paramormyrops kingsleyae (assembly GCF_048594095.1). NCBI lineage: Eukaryota > Metazoa > Chordata > Actinopteri > Osteoglossiformes > Mormyridae > Paramormyrops > Paramormyrops kingsleyae. The sequence continues at coordinate 15,190,356 of NC_132799.1, forward strand.
CCATTTGAATATAATACAGCTCATCTGTCCCAGAGAGGATGAAATGATAGCATCATTGCGTTCAGGGAGGGTCACATCTCATATCCTACCGGTGCCTTTGTTTTCTCAGAAAACTCCCGGGCCAGGAGCGTATGAGCCGGCATTGTCGATGGGCAGGCGGTTCACAGCAGGGCCTACCAGGGCACAAAGCTGCAGCCTCCTCTTCCGTGGCGTCTGACCCATACAGGATCTGAGCAGGATGTCCGCCTTGCTAGCTGCCTCTCTCTTCAGCACCAATAACGTTAAGGTTCTCTCCTTACCCAGGAAGTAAATGACTGGAAAAAAAAATCTATGGAGTGGAATTAGTGTTTTCACACAATGCAAAACATACATGCCACTGCCTTCCCCTGCACATTCTGACATGAAAACACGGATAAAATACCACAAAACCGCCTTGCATGCAACCTCAAATCTGGCTTTAAAATGCACATGCATGAAATGTATGTTTAAGTGTCAACATACGCAAACAAGGCAAACAGACAACCGTGAGATCTTAACCCTACATTTGAATGGAGTGTGATAACAGACTGTACCAAACCCAAAACTATTTCTAAAAATGCTCTGTAGGCATCAGGGTTGTTAGTGCAACACAGCCGGATACAATGATTTCTTAATCCAGTCATTCTCCCTCCCTGGTTAATGGCGGTTGTTATGCACTCGTGAGGGCCAAGCTGGTTTGTTATTACACCCCAGAGTGAGGCATTGTGCGGCCTGCTCAGCTATTCACTGAAGCACAATGAGCTCAGTGTCACAGCAGACACACTCGCTGGGACCGTACACAAACACCGGTCACCACCCGGTGACACGACTGACCCGGGGTAAAATAACCCGGCCGTGAGCAGGGATAGGTGCTTCCCACTGCATTTTTGAGTCTGGAACTATGGAGTAATTCACTGCAGGCAGTGGCCCACAAACACCGCCCTGGCTTCAATAAAATCACCCAAGGTCTGCAGAGATTAATGTAGCCGCGGTTTTCCGTTGTTGTTGTCGTGCAGTTGCCTGGTTACTCCTGGGGCCAAACTAGTGAGTCAAGTTCTTTCTTTTTTATTTCAGGGAAAATGTTTTTCATGCAGTGCTTGGTTCCCGAAAGGCTCTCTCCTTGCATTGAAGACTCACCAAAGAGGCTCCTTTAGTTAGCAACAGGACAAATGCCTTAAATGGAGGAGCCACGTTAGGTTTCAACCCCAGCTCTGTTCTCAAGCCATCCTGTCGGTTTAATGCTCCATTGTAGCTGCATGAGTCCGCATGCCTCTTAGCGGCTAGATACGGTAACCGGTACCATAGCAACCGAGGCACTTAACATAAACATGGAGCGAAAACAGATGCACATGGGTGCAGATGAGCTCACACCCAGAACTAATAAGAAAGGGCCACACCCACAAATCCATGCAGGCAGCTTTCACAGCAGCATGTATGTGCATAAAGAGAGACCACACCCCCAACTACGAGATAATAGCGTGTTAAAAATTTGAGTCACTGGTTTTGTGTGTGCGGTACAAAAAAGGGGTGTTGAGATTTTTTTTACTCTGGATGTGTCACAATTAAATTCCATAACCTGCCACGCCAAGCACGTAACGTGAGCGAGATCAAACCCACGTGGGGGCCCCTGTCAGACTATGACACAGTCAGGGTGGGACTCCTTACCAGGAGTCAGCGTGCAGTGATCCATCAGATAACAGTTCATAACTCTCTGTTCTCTGGGCTGGATGTTGTTCGCTAGAAGAGGAGGAAGTAATTATTGTGCAGAGAGAAGACGGGACAACAATACCCGCTGGGTGATGGAGCAACGGAATACCAATATTTATTTTCATTTTCAAGTTCTGCCTTGTGGAAAGAGACTGAAATTACGCACGACACCCCAAAGAAGGTTCACAAGGGGGAGGAAATTAAATGCATGGCATGTCAGATTAGGTCCATAGACCAGTAGACAGTTGTGAGGTCTAGGGTAGAGTTTCCCAACACGATACTTGGGGACCCCAAGACCGTCCACATTTTTGCTCCCTCCCAGCTCCCTGCCAGACAGTCCACATTCTTGCTAAGAGGGCGCAAAAACGTGGACTGTCTGGGGGTCTCCAAAGACCAGGTTGTAAGATGACTTATCTGTGTTTATCAGGATCATCATGCAAGGCTAATTTTGCAAACTTGAGTCTCCAGAAATGCTTCACTGTTGCTGTTCATCTCCTCCATATCTTTGACTATCTAATCCCAGCTCTCAGCTGGACAAACACTGCTGCCTTCCTGAGGGGATTCCCATCTCATCGGACATGTATCCAGTTGGCTTCTCCTCCGGGGCTTGACTCGAATTAAGATTTCCAAATCCGCTCCTGGAGGAAATGGGAAAACGCTTTATAAAACTTCTGGTGATGAATGTGCGATGCAGTAAGGATGCATTCCGTAGGGAACATGGGATGGAGTGCGTTGTCTTTCTGGGCGGTTGCAGTGAAGATGGTATAGCCAATGAATGATCTGGAAGCAGACTCCGCCTGCAATCAATCTGCATGTGCAGGGTGAACATGGGCTGTGGAATGTGTGCGTGTCGGCATGTATATATTACATTATAGGGTTACATTGTGGGGGCCGAATGTCCCCCTCAATATGATTAAAACCTGTTATTTTGACCTTGTGGGGAAACTCAATTTGATAAAATTCTGTGAATGCAATCAAAAAACTAAGAATGGCAAAAATCTTGTATTTGGTTATTTTTGGTTAAGGATGTAATTTTTGGGATTAGAGTTTTCCCCATAGAAATGAATGGAGAGTCCCCACAAATATATAATTACAAACCTGTGTGCGTGTGTGTGTGTGCGTGTGTAATTGAAGAAACAGTAACAGCTAATAAGGCTGAAATTAGGAGTCACGTTCTACTAGAGGTCAATTATTATGGGCTTTTAAGGCAAAAAGTCATTTATTCCTTTTTGTTGGTGAGAAAATGCTGGTTAATACTGTACAACTGAGATGTTTCCTTCTGAAACCATTCTGTTGGGAATGATTCAAAGATGGGCTCTAAGGCATGAACATCTTGTCGTCTTGCCTAATAACAGTGGTGTGAAAAAAATCAGTGCAATATTTTATAGGCTCAATTAATTTCCATAAACATCTTTGCAGGGAAACAGCAGAACAGTGGTCGCAGTAAGGAAGCAGAAGGGGGGAAATTCTGACTTTATTTATCATGCCAAAGTCCAGAATTCCATAAACCAGCTCTCACTGGTCAGAAGAGTGATGCAATAGGGACCATGGAAGACAAAGCCCCTTTAGGTGAAAAGAAGAATTCAGTCACATAAGAAGAATTTTCCAAAAACATGTTCATATATTTTGTTTGATTTTTGGAACGGTGTTCTTTTTTGGCCAACTTGGATTGCAAAAGCAGTGCACACAAGACGACTAACAGAAAAATAAAATGTAACACTTTATTGCATTTAAGGCTGTGACATCACTGGTGCCATTTAAGTTTGAAGCAAGCATAATCCAACAATACATAAGGACATCTTAAGTTCTCATATTTGGCTCAGAAGATGGTGTATTAGGATCGCTGTTGGTTTATATGACATGTAAGAGAGTGACAGATGTAAGAGAATCGGTATCGTCATAAACAATGTCTCAGCTAGATTTACAGAGAGAAAATTACATGCAGCAGGAAATGTGGCGGTAAGGGAACTGAACTGCAGACCATAAGCTTTTATGATTACATTCCCAGGAGAGCAAACCAGCTTTTCAAAGGGAACTGCAGCTAAAATGCCTTTGTGTTAGTGGCTGCAGGAGGTAATCAGTAAACCCAGTGGGAAAAGACAATATTTTTTGTTTCCTGCTCAAATCAAAGTACCGTGCAAACATCTGGATCCAGGAAGAACATAATAACCATGTATCAATTCCCAGAAGTTTATTGGGAACTTCAACAAAAATCCACTGGACTTCATGCGCAGGCCACATTGGGGAGTCTTGAAGACATACTTTACATGACAGGGCAGGGGTCAAGTGACTGCATTCCTATACAGTGATGTCATTGCTGCAGTAAGATTTCTTTTTTTTACTTTTTTAGATAAACAATTCAGAAATTCCTTGACTAATTTTAACATTGCTTGTCAAAACAATTATCCAGCCAGGCAAGACTAGCCTGGTTTTTACTTCACATGAACACAGCAGCGCAACAGCGCACGCAACGATTGCGATGTAGTTTTCGTCATAGGGCTGACCTCGAGCACTGCACAGGGATGTCACGCGTGGGCCATGAACACTCAAAAATTGCTACGATGCAGAAGCTCCGCTCAGTAGCGCAAGCAAACCTTGAGCGTTCATTGGTCAGGGGAAAAGTAGCAGGAAGTCATAAAGTAGTCAGACCAAATATTGTACATATGGCCAGCGGGTTTGAAGAATGATTGGCTGAGGAAAACCGGAAATTCCAGCTTTTATGTGATTCCTTGCTACAGGATTATAAAGACTCCCAGATGGCTACAAACAAAAATAAAACACGTTTGTATTGCAACTCCCTGCGTATGTTTTTGCATCAGCAGTATTATTATTTTGGCGCAAGAAGTGAGAACATTCAGGATTGTGGATAACCCAGCACTGCAAACACATCACTGCGCGCGCATTTACGTCAAGTAAAAACTGGCCTGGCCTCACTTCTGGGGTATTGGACGACTATAAAATAAGCTGGCACAAGCTCCTTTTAATATTTCTTGTGACTATTCTGAAAATAATAGTTTACCTTGCAGTCCTTGCAGGGCACCATTTGGTAACCAAAAAATGGATCTAAAATTCTGATGCAAAAAGGAAGGCGTATTTTTCAGTCATGCTGAAAAAGAGTTTACACTATCAAGAAACCACATTAAATTCCTCAAATTAATCTTCATGGCTGAACTACTGCAGCTACAGAGACTAAATGGCCATTTATTAAGAATTCCTGCTTGTACAGCAGGTAGGCTGTAAAATATGTCAAACTACATTTTGTAGTGTGTATATGCCCAATATGGTGGTCACTTAGAATCTTAGGAACACTCATCCTACTGGGATTTTCACATAATACAGTGATCCATCCATCCATCCATTTTCTGAAACCTCTCAATCCCAACTGGGGTCGCAGAGGGGACCGGAGCCTATCCCGGGAACAATGGGCACAGACGGGAACCAATCCCGGGCAGTCGCCAACACATCACAGGGCGCACACACTTACAAGGCCAATTTAGACTCACCAATCAACCTATCCTGCATGCTTTTGAACCACGGGAGGAAACCGAAGCCCCCAGCGAAAACTACAGTGATACAATGTATCAATTTTGCACAAAAAGGTATGATAAACACAAATATCCAGTAATTGAGAGATCTGTAGCCAAAAACACCTTGTTAATAAGATCGGTTAGAGGACAATTGTCAGGCTTGTTAAGGCTATAAGATACACTATATTGCCAAAAGTATTGGGATACCTGCCTTTACACACACGTGAACTTTAATGACATTCCATTCTTAATACATAGGCTTTAATATTGAGTTGGCCCACCCTTTGCAGCTATAACAGCTTCAGCTCTTCTGGGAAGGCTGTTCACAAGGTTTAGGAGTGTGTTTATGGGAATTTTTGAACATTCTTCCAGGAGAGGATTTGTGAGGTCAGGCACTGATGTTGGACGAGAAGTTCTGGCTCACAGTCTCCACTCTAATTCATCCTGAAGGTGTTCTATCGGGTTGAGGTCAGGGCTCTGTGCAAGCCAGTCAAGTTCCTCCACACCAGACTCGCTCATCCATGTCCTTATGGACCTTGCTTTGTGCACTGGTGCGCAGTCATGTTGGAACAGGAAGGGGCCATCCCCAAACTGTTCCCACAAAGTTGGGAACATGAAATTGTCCAAAATGGCTTTGAATGCTGCAGCATTAAGAGTTCCTTTCACTGGAACTAAGGAGCCAAGCCCAACTCCTGAAAGGCAACACCACACCATCATCCCCACTCCACCAAACTTTACACTAGACTCAATGCAGTCAGGCAAGTACTGTTCTCCTGGCAACCGCCAAACCATGACTCGTCCATCGGATTGCCAGACAGAGAAGCGTGATTTGTCACTCCAGAGAACACGTCTCCACTGCTCTAGAGTCCAGTGGTGGTGTGCTTTACACCACTGCATCTGACGCTTTGCATTACACTTGGTGATGCCTCCACTCTGTGATTTTACGTGGCCTACCACTTCATGGCTGAGTTGCTGTTGTTACCAATTGCTTCCACTTTGTTATAATGCCACTAACAGTTGACCGTGAAATATTTAGTAGCGAGGAAATTTCACAAATGAACCATGCTTGAGTTCACTGACCTCCTGAGAGCAACCCATTCTTTCACAAATGTTTGTAGAAGCAGTCTGCATGCCTAGGTGCTTGATTTTATATACCTGTGGCTATGGAAGTGATTGAAACACCTGAATTCAATGATTTGGAGGGGTGTCCCAATACTTTTGGCAATATAGTGTGTGTGTGTGTGTGTGTGTATATATATATATATATATATATATATTGCACACGGTTATCAGTCCTTGACTGTCAAAGGATTACCAGTTGAACACATCCCTCTTGGCTGTCGCAGGCTTGTGTAATCCCATCCCCTACTGACTGAGCATGGATGATATGTTGGAGGAGCATCACAACAACTCAGTAAACGAGCAGAGTCAGGGTTGACGTAAATACTTTGGGATTTGTGGGAACGGCATTTAATAGGGACACATGGAGGACAGAGCCATGGCTCTGCGAAGCAGCTAAGGCTCAAGTCCAGCTGCTTAGCTGATGAGAATCAATCAGGAAGGGATCAGGCTCGATGGTCAATGTCATACCAGCAATCCTGGTAATCCTATCATCCATCATAGCAGGAAAAGATCACAGCGATGTAATCCTTAACACATGTTCCTCAACAGCATAAATATCCTTACATCAAAACCAGGAATATGTTGCAGTTACTTTTAACTATGGGTTTGAAACACTTACGCACCACACATTTCCAGTTTTAATGAGCTTGAACTTGTAAAACCTTCCAGCAATTAAAAGCAGAACTGTGGTAAAAGTTCTAAGATGGAATGAGAGGATTAGGGCACTTTTATATAACCAAGACCAAGTGCAACCTAAACTAATGGCAGAGACCAATTAACTGTGACCCCTTGGAACTCAGGACATGCTTATCCTTGAGCTGTAGGTTCAAGGATTACTGTCACTCAATATTCAGTGCATCTCCATGTAAAATGATACTGCATTGTTTGTTTAGTTAATATCAGTTTGGCTGCAGATATTTGTTCAGCTAAACCTATTTCTACACAACGACTGGCTCCACACAATGTTGGACTGGGAATCATTTTTACAGCAGCACATGCAGTTTTAGAGAAGAGGGGACATTCGAAGAGCTCCGATGGCACAACCCCCCTGCACTCTCTAACCACAATTCTCAGGGCCTGGCAGTCAGTAACCTAATTACCACGACAAGTCAGGCCTTGAGGAAAGACAGAGTGCAAACAATTTAGAGCCAAATTGTTTCTGAAAAGGTGTGTGTAAGCCCCCCCTCACGGCCGCTGCCAGCACCACTGGAGGGGGCTTACTTGGGTCTGACTTAATGGTCGTCTCACGGGTGGAATGTGTATGTCGACTCCGGAGAGATTCAAGCAAACAGCCTCTCTGTTTGCACTGAGGTGGGATGATGGAACAAGTAGCTGCAGCAAACTTCTTGGGATTCTTAGCATTGCTTTTCTTGAATGTGACCCTTGAATATGACAAAGGCAGCCATGGCTGTGCCATTGCTGTAAGCTTCATCCGTTTTCCAAGGGTTTGCTTTTCTCGTGAAAAATAACGTCAGTGGTTCACTCATCTGTCGCCTCCACGGACTGTCAGCATCAGCTCAATTCACTGTTTGGCGTTATTCAAACACACAACGAGGCTGCCTCCCTGTTTTCATTCACCAGTTTAATGAGGAACCTAGCTGCCTTTATTCTGCACAGAAACATTCCAGATGGACAGCATTAAGGCACTTGTTCATTAAGGACTAAGAAGCAGAAAAGAGGATGTTCCACTCAAAATGGCCGAAGCAGGAGGAAATTCAAGTATATCGACAATTAACAATATTGGACATGCCAAGAATAATCTGCCTGCAGGAATAACTAAGACTGAAACATGGAGTGAAAATAAGCAGATAGGGTCCTCCAGGCTTTCTTCATTCATTATCTTAATTTGTATATATTTTTTGTAATTCAAGGTAAAACTCTCAGATCACACAACACTTAGTTGCTGAGAGAGTCTATGCATGACATTTTTGTTGAGAGCTCTAACATTCCATCAACTTCTTCTCCATAGATTATAAGCACTGACCCCATATCATGTGGAGCTGGACTGAAACAGGGACATTAGCAGTGAAAATACACTATCACCCTCTTAGCCACTGTTGTTGCAAAGTTGCTTTCGTTCCCAAGTCATTGAATCCTATCTGGTGTTGACTGTCAGCCCATGATAGAGCTGCTTCATTGCAGTCCGAGGGGAACTAAAACCAGTCCATCACCATCTTCATGGAATCACTGGCAACAGTATCCCCCAAAACAGAGGGCCTGTAATGCTGAAGGCATCACTCACTCATCCATTAATGAGTGTTTGACTGTATTGTTCTGCTGTCACCTGCTTTTTCAACACTCCGCTCCTCATTGGCTAAGAGTTTGGGTCAAAGTGCGTTTGAAGGTGGTCTCCAAGGAGCTTGAGGCCAGGTTCAGGAAAAACAAAGATATGTTTGCATCAGTGGGAAACTTAATCCCCCCCCCGCCCCCCCCCCACCCCCACCCTTCTTAGCTTGACGGGACAAGGCCTTGAGGAACATCTAATTGTTTAGCTTGTAGGCTAGCAATCATCTGATACTCCTCAGAGGATACAGCCCCAAGAATCTGGTAGAACTGAGAGTGGATTCACTCAATATGTCCATGAAACAGAGAGCGTGTTTTTTTTCCGAGCAAAGGGCATTCCAGCCAAGAAAAACCATGCAGCATGTGATTCCAAAGCCAGCAATTCTACAGAGAACAATGGCAAACAATTAACACCCCCGCTTTCAGCTGTCTCCTCCAGCAGAGCATAACACCTGGCTGGCAACCATGGATCTCCTTTCCACCAGGTGGGCCCACAACAGCGTGCAGCCTTTCGGCTCAACCGCGGCGTGAAACTTTAATGAGATTGAACGGGGCCGTTCTGAGCAAACAAGAGGCGGCTGTTTACCCATTAAGGACGGCGGCCTGACGCTCGGGCCCCTGTCAGCATCACCCAAATCCATGAAATCGATCAGCCGGTGCGGATAAGTGGAACCTGAGCACGGGGCACAGGCCGGCAACCACCAGGCTGCTGGCGAATAACCTGGTATGAGAAACTATATGCTGGAAGTAGTTTGGACTCAGCGTTTCATCGTATTGTCAGTTGAAATTAATATCCACTGCTGAGGTAAGATGCATTATTAACAGTCTATTTACTAATCTAATCTCAAATTACTCTATGGTGGATGGCTATATTTTATTTGAACTACAGCCTAATCCATCAAGGCTAACCAAACTGGAAAACAAAACATTAGCCTATTCGTATATGTAAGTTGATACGCTTTGCCACATTTTGGTCCAGTCTGTTCGCCCTTCCGGGAGGCCTGACCAAGGAGAGGTTTAGAATGGAGACTACAATTAGGGACTATCAAATCATAAGCATGCCTGATTAGATTCCAGCGCGAAGACAAATTACCATCTACCGATCCGGGGGTTCGTGCATTTCTCCATTTGATCTGAGTGCCACATGTCTGTCAGCATAGCTTAACTTGGCTCCCTGGGTTCGATTTCAAAATAGCAACCCACCCCAGAACACCTCGACCCCATGGGCCGTAGCACCCTTTCACGCTATCGGACACGTCAGGTCCTTTATGGGATGGATGCCTACTCTTCAGAAAGGGCCGTGTCGATCACAGGCCGCAACTTCTGTAACTCTGCCCCGGCGCGCTAAGCCGGACAGGGACGCACGCAGTGACACGGCCACAAAGGCTGCTATGGAGAAACCCAAGAAGCAGCCACATCACGCTGACATGGCCAAAAGCCACAGAGCACAAGGCCGGACCCAAAACCCAGCTAATGGTGACCCGAAGAGGCAGCAGCATGCTCACCTGGACAGAGGGACTACCTGATTAATAAAAGACAGCAATTAACTTTGATATCCATTTATTTATATTCAAGGATGAAAGTATAATACTGAAGGAAAATTTTCAGCCAAAAGGAAAACATAAAGACGTCATGTGACAAAAACACTCTCACTATGAAAATGAAACCAAGAATGACTCGTTCAGAAATGACCCACTTGAGCATTTACTCATCCATCCATCAATCCATCCATTCACTTATCCTGATCAGGGTCCCAGGACCAACCTACACCTTTTAAGTGGTTTTAGAAGTTTCCAGTACTGTCACTGTCAGAATTGCAATGGCAACCGTCGACACACGTTCAAGTCCTGCTACACTGATGTCAGCTGTGGACCCACAGACTGACCAAGTGTTTGTCAGCAACTAAATTAACAGACCTGAGATTTACATAATTCATAATAGCTGCAGTGAAATCTAGATCAATATCTATCCATATTCTGTAAACGCTTGTCCTATCGAGGGTCACGGGGGGTCTGGACCCTATCCCAGAGGCTACAGGCACAAGAAAAACATGCAAACTCCACACACATGGAACCATGGCTGAGACGTGAACCCTCATCCCAGCGGTGCCACCTTGCCCACCTATCTAAATCAATACACTCGAAATTTACAGCATCCGTAACATCTGCAACGAAATCGAAATCAACAGATCTGCAGTGGAATGTTGCGTAATGACCAATCCTTCCTCAGTTCTAATTTGTAGGAAAAATAGATAAAAACCTATTATTGAGAAAACCTCTTCAGAGTAGTCTAGAGCCATTGAGCAGATCTCTTCTGGGAAAGGGACTATCCTAAAGCTGGGTAGTTCCAGGGTGTGGCCTCGCCCTGCTGCCGTATGATTTAGTGATTTATCACTAATACAGCAGGACAATCACTGCATACACTGCCAGTGCAGGAAGTCATGGTCTAGCATGCAAAAAAAAAAAGGAGCGGCTCGTAAAATGGGGTTGCCCCTGACGACACCCCCAGCCGCATATCGCAGTGGGGGTGTCAGGGAGCAGCGCAGCTCTGATTTACCATTGCACAGTAATCGCAGAGTGTGTCCCACAACCTGCTCGCAAAGCACTTTCATGCGTGGGGGGGCGGGCATTCCAGGACCTGCACTGCCATCAGCACTTTTAGTCTCTTTACTGCTGACAGCTACAATGCTCCTAAAACTCCCCCCCCCCCCCCCACACCTGAAGTTTAATGAAACTCAGTTATAAAACAGCAGCAAAGACCCCAGACGCCACTCACCTCCTAGACCAGCAGCCCCTTCACAGCACCTGCGCCACCTCATTTCCGCTCGCCGTTTCTCACCTATCAGGAAATGGATGCAGAGCTTCAAACCGCAGCTGCAAACTAAAAATTCATGTCCAGCAGGAATCCAACATTTCAATGTTTCGTGTGCAGAAGCCATAAACAATGCTGACATTTAACCGTTTCTGTTAAGAGCAAGCTGAGGGCTTTGTGTGACTCTCCAAATCCCATGACCGGCAGAGGGATGACTGTGTGACCCTGCCTTCGTGTGTTAAGTAAACATAGAGTATCCCGAAGGTAATTCTGTCTGCACCCCTCTGCCAACCTACACCACCAAACAATGCTGCTGTTAATGTTTTGAAAATCTCTACAGTCAATAATGTTGCAAAAAGTACGTATTGCAAAGTAACTGCACTTTGGCTCACTATACAACTTTATACTGCACCCTGGAGCATCGGACGGGCAGGAAAACCTGGCAGATTCACGGGCTCCAGCACATGACAGGGGCCCTTAAATAAGAAAATTATATTTAAAATTGGGCAGGTGGGGGCCAAGGTAACTTCTTGTCAGGGTGAATTTCTAGGTGTAGCTCAAATGTATGGTATCAGTCAAAAATTTGGACAAGCCAAGTGGCATGGACAGTGATAGGGTGTTGCATGACATGACCTGTCCACCTGACCTAAACACAGCAGAAATGGGTTTGAAGCAGTTTGACCGGAATATGAAGGAAAAGCAGCCAATGAGGACTGAGCATATATGCGGGATCTCCGTCAGGACAGCTGGGAAAGCATCCCAGGAGGCCACCACATGGAACTGGCATAGAGGAGACTGTAGGGTCAGCCAGTCCCTGGAGAAACTGGGGTTAAGGGCCTCGCTCAAGGGCCCAGTGGTGGCGTCACTCTGATGACCCAGGGATTTGAACTGGCAACCTTCTGAGTCCCAACCCACAGAGTCGCCCCCCCTATATTTTTTGAAAATACTTTTTTGGTTGTTGCACAGTTCTACGTATATTATCCCATAGTTTTGATGTCTTGTAGAGAAAATGTAGAGACTTTTAACTAGTACTGAATATATTATTATTATTATTATTATTTTAGTTATTTCATTTATTTTATCATTTATTTACTTATTTGTTTTTTTATAATATGTAGCATTGGTAGGAAAGCACACAGAGTTTCATTGTACAGATGCAATGACAATAAAGATATTCTGTTCTAGTCTTTTTCTAATTAATGTCACATGACATAAACTAGGACTCAGATGGGAAGAGGGCATTTTTTTGCATATTTTAACATAAAGGTTAAAAAGGCTAAATAGTGCCTTAGAAACACGTTATAAAGTGCAGCTGCTGTGAACATCCTTGTTTGTGCTGAAAAGGAAGCATAACTAGGATTTGCATTTAGGTCCTAGATTCGCTCCAGTGAGTTATACATATCAGCAGCATGCAGAGAGTGGGAAAATTATAACAGGGGAGGGCTTTTCTCTCACCAAAACACAAAGATTGACATCATTTAAATCCTTTCAAACTTGGAATCTGCACAAAACAAAACATGCTAATTTGGCACAGCCTTTTACGGGTCAAAGGCACCCAATGACATAATGTGTTCTTATGCACTTGTAAACAGGCTGAAATTCTACTGGGATTTTTTTCACAACACAAAATCACATTTCAAGCATCTCTTATGCCTGACAATCTAGACGAGTCATATTCACACAGAGCTTCGCTCTCTTTCTGACTGAATGATAATCTACAAACACAGTTCAAAGCAGAGGCCAGTGAATCTGTGTCTGAATTCTCCTAGATTTTTTGAATGTTCAATAGCTTAGACGTGAATGCAATTGGAACCACAGATAAGCAGTGACTGGCCTGTCAGGGAATGTGGTCTACTGATGAGCAGCCTGCGGACTGGGATTCCTCAGTGAGAGCCCATTTCCTTTCAGTTTTCACTCTTATTAAGTAGAAGATTAGCATACCTCTTCTTTATGGCCTTGACTAGTGCACTAATGGATGCAATATGAGCAAAAAGGCACTTTTAAACGCTTCTGAAGATGAGTTCATAACAAAGCATGTGCTAGAAGGTTTAATATTTGACAGTATTTATAAAGCACGATGTTCCTCCACCGTATCACATAGGGCCTGTATGACTGGAATCACCTAGATGGTAATCAGGCCAAACTTTACGACGTAGTGTGTGAGGACTGCTGAGATGTCAATAAAAATTTCCCCACCAGCATCTAATCCTGGTTACTCCCCTCCACCTCCATTGACTGCAGCATAACTGTTCACAGCTGAACACTTTCTAATATACCAGGCAGAACTAGCAACACTGTGGCATAGAGGAGGCAGCCATCGAGGCGTGTACTATACAGTCGTCCAAAGATAAGACAATCTGAGCACCCTTTGGACTGCGTCTGACTGTGCTGATTCCTGCTGAAAGTCTCCAGTCGAGATACTGTTTTGGTAAAACCTACCAGCATGCTGACTGGGAATACCGCAGCTTACGTCTGTGTGGGTCAATGTGCTTCACTCTGTCGGCTGTCTTGTGGGAACATGGCAAAACCTGACAAAATCTGAGGCAAAAACATTTAGCGGAAGTCCGCATAAACCATGAATGCCAAACTATTACTATGAATTTAATCGTATTTTGAGTTCAGTGGCATTAGATATTGTTAATTACGTTTAAAGTGAATCCAGTATGAAATTCCCAAAAATACAGCTATGGCTAACCTATCAATGTGGACAAGGCATGCAGAGACCTGTCTTCCCATTCTGTCCTGTGGCACTGCTGTTTATGATGTCATCACAGTTGGTTACACTGTTGCCACAGCACACTGATTCGTCTCTGCTACGGGGTGAATCCGGCCCTAAATGGACATGTTCAATTGACAGGAGGCCTCCCAAGTGGCAGCACAGGGAATTTATGCTCATGGAGGGAAAGATCAATTTTTTTGCAGCCTGTCTAAGTTACATTAGGCCGCACATGAAGAAAAAGGATGATTTGAAATATTAATAGATTGAAATATTGATGCGCGTTAATTGAAGCATTTCTGCTTTATGTGTGTGTGTGTATGTGTGTGTGTGTGTGTGCGTGTGTATGTGGATTAGTTTTATATAACATTGTGAGGACCAAATGTCCCCCACAATGTGATAAAAACCCGTTATTTTGAAGTTGTGGGGAACATTTTTCAGGTCCCTACAAAGATCTGTGAACATAATAATAATAAAAAAATAATAATAAATAAATAAAATGAAAACTGCAAAAGTCTTGAATTTAGTTTGGTTATTCTGGTTAAGGTTAGCGCTGGGTAAGGGTTAAATGAATGGATGAATGGAAAGTCCCCACAAAGATATAATTACAAACCTGTGTGTGTGCGCGCGTTTGTGTGAGCGGGTCTACCTATCCTTATGGGGACATAATGTCCCCATAACGTGATAAATATCCATTTTTAACTGTATTTTATAAAAATCGGTGACTGCTATGAAAAAACTAAAAATGCAAAAACTCTGTATTTTGTTAGGTTACTTATGGTTATGGTTAGGGCAGGGTAGGGGTTAAGGTTGTCATAGTTAGCGTTAGCATTTTTCCCATTGAAATGAATGAGTGGTCCCCATAAGGATATGTTTACCCTACATGTGTGTGTGTGTGCGTGTATGTATGTGTGTGTGTTTGTGTGTCAGGCAGTGTTGCGAGGAAAAAAAAAATTGGAAGCAGGGAAAATGCTGAATATCTTCCCCAATTAGTATTATAATATCAGGCCTCATGGTGTAGAGAAACAAACCTACAGCTAAAGAACAGAAACAAGATTCCGCCTGCAGGACTCTGTTCTTTAAGAGATAAACATACTCTCTCTCTCTCTCTCTCTCTCACACACACACACACACACACATTGGCATACCTATCTAAATGGGGACCTTCCATTAATTTCTACAGGCAAAACTCTAATCCGAACAAAGACAACCTTAATCTCTACCCAGCCCTAACCTTAACCAGTAGTAACCAAACAAAATATAAGACCTTTGCAATTTTTACTTTTTTGATTGCATTCACGGATTTTTATAAAATTGAGGTTATGCAAATGGAAACCTGAAAAATGTCTCCAAAAGTAAGGAAGTTTCACGTTTTTCCACACTTTGGGGACATTTTGGTCCAAATGTGATCTATACAAACCCACTCACACACACACACACACACACACACAAGGGTGTCTGTCTGTGAATAATATATGTTTTGTTTTTTTTGCTAACTGCAGCCTGGCTCTCCCCTGTTTCTCATTGATGAAGGACTTCTTCCTTGCTTTATGGGTCTTCAGTCCTGCTTCTAGGAGCCTGATATGAACTGTCCTAGCAGTGCGCTTCACACCTGCACTTCATGTTTCCCATTCCTTTGAAGGTCACTTGACGTCATCCTGCGATTCATGAGAAATTGTCGGATAAGATAACAGTCATCTCTGCCATTAGAAAGTTGTTTCTTCCCTCTACCTGGGTAGTTTCAGGTCATTCCTGGTGTCTCCTGCTTCACCTTATTCTTGTGTTCTGGGGTCTTTGAAATTTTGAACCCGGAAGCAACCTGCTGCTCAGCGTAGCCTTCTGCCAGCACGACTAAACCTGGATTTAAAAATGCACATGTTTAAAAATATAGAGTGGTCTCTCAACTTTTCCCACAGCTGCATATATAATCACACATATTGAGACACAGACGATATACCCATATACAAACACTCAACAGATGCCATATGCCATGAACTTGGTTGGAAACAAATAGTACTTCAACAAACAATAAACGTTCACAATGCGTTAATTATGTGCCTGTATCTGGCTGCATGTGTGTTTCTATCTTTTAACTCGGAACCAGGGAATTCAGAAGTACAAGTGAGTCAACACACAATTATGGGATGCCTGTGGGACCGAGGGAAAGGTATCTACCTCTTAAGCACCTGTTTGGAGACCTGGCTTAACCAAGGCTGGAATTCTGGGCTGTCTCCCTAGTTACAGGTGTTTGTGTCTTGCTGTCTTTTTCTCCAAGGCTCAGGAGAGACTGTCGTTTCACTGGCGAAACCTTTGCTCATCTCAGTAACGCATTCTGTATGGGTGTGGCAGCATTAAAAAATTTGCCCAATGACAGGAATGTCTACCCCGCCCCCCCCAGCCCGTATGCACTGCACTGTAGCCCCCTGTTTAGACACAAACAGGCCTCTGGTGCTAAGGGCACCTGCTGCAAGAGAGAGAGAGAGAGAGAGAGAGACAGAGGGAGAGGGAGGGAAATGAGCCTGACCCTCTGCTCCTGTTTCCATCTTGCTGTCGGTCCTCATTAAGCAGGAGCCAGCAGGAGCCAGCAGGAAACCCGAAACAAACAGGCTAGGATGTCACCCCCGGCAAAAGGCGGATAGCGTGACCCGCCAGGGGGGCGTGGGCACCCGGGCCTCAGCGGGGTTCTGCAGGGCACTGCACAGCACGGCGTGTTTCGTGACACTGGCAGAAAAGCAGGGGAAGTGCAACAGGGATGGCAAGTAGGCCTCGGCGACGGGGGCAGGCAACCAGGGGGTACATGGGGGGCAGAGAAGCTGGACGGTAAAGCCAGGCGACGCCGAGAGAGACGGGCACAGGTATCTCCCACAGACAAGGGAGACGAGGGAGATGCAGGCAAGATGAGCATCGCTGGAGGAGACAGACTGTGACAAGGCATCTAGCTACTACTCAGTACATCGCCATGGTTACAGATCACGGCGATGCATATTGCATACCGGTTTAAGAATAAAGGTTACACATCAAACACGGCCGTCTCATAATCCGAGGAGAACGCTGGTGATAATTACTGTAATGTTTAGAAAGCATTTTGTTTTACAATTGAGCCTAATTAAAATTGTTCCACTTCAAAAAAGGCAAATTCTTTACATCTTTCGCGTCTCTGTACATGTTTAGGCATTAAAGCATATTCACATAGTTTGATTACATAATCCATCCAGGAATAGACAAAAAGACAAATTCTTTTTGCAACTCATCGAGTGCTTCTGCAAGGTTTGGCAGTGTGATGCTGCCTCCCAATCATCCGGATCTTTCCTGATTCAGGGCCGGGGTGCAGACCTGTGTCCCCCCATTAACACTGCAGCAATTGGTCCGGATGTACAAATTTGCAGAGCGGTAAAGAATTCTAATAGAGCGACACCCCTCCCCCTCTGCCAATGTTTAATTTGTTCCGCTTGTTCAGTAAGTGTTTTTTTATACTTGCCTGGAGTCACAGCATCCTCTTGCACAGATGCAACACACACACACACGCTTACACATACATACACACACTCACATACGCTCACACACACAAACACACTCACACAGATACACACACAGACTCACTCACATACGCTTACAGATACATACACACACTTACATACACTCACACACATAAACACACTCATATAGATACACACACACACTCACGCACACACTCACACACGCTTACGCATACATACACACACTCACATATGCTCACACACACAAACACACACACACAGATACACACACACACTCACGCACACACGCTTACACATACATACACACACTCACACACTCAAACTCACACACACACACGCATACACACACTCACAGACATACACACACTCACACACGCTTACACATACATACACACACTCACATATGCTCACACACAAACACACACACACAGATACACACACACACTCACGCACACACTGACACACGCTTACACATACATACACACACTCAAACTCACACACACACACGCATACACAAACTCACAGACATACACACACTCACACACACACAGTCACATACTGGCCCACAAGGGAACAAGGGAGGAAGCTGTGATAACAGAAAGTTCTCCAAGGATCTCAGGCATAAATTAATTACAAGACTGGTTAGTGCAAAATAAGCACAGTTGCACACAACTTCCACACAGGCTTAATGTTCCAGCATCGGACAGCTGTGGCTGCCCTTCAGGGTCAGGAAAATGCCGGCTCTCAGGGCCTACTGCCTCGGTCTCTACAGCAACGCCCTAGGTGAGCATCCCAGCTGATCTACAGGCCTGGATGGAGACCTACTGGTATCAGAAGAAGTCCTTCCAGGGACTCAAACCGCAAACCCCTGAGCTGAGAGTAACTCTCTGAGAGTCTGGGCCTGGATCTTCCAATCAGCTTCTAGAAAACAAACTTTCTGGAGCACTAGGCCTGGAAGACCAGTGGCCTGTACTACGAAGCGGGGTTACTGGCTTATCGTGGTAACTTGCCGGATTTAAGGTAGTCTGGGCAAAATGTAAGTGAGTGAATATGAAGTCCATTTAAACTGTGGTACCTTAAATCTGACAAGTTACCCCGATAAGCCAGTAACCCCGCTTCGTAGTACAGGCCACAGGAGGTTCTGGGAGGAACCCAAAAGACACAGCCGCTTATGTAATGACTGAGCACCGGCGTTAAGTAAGGGGGCCCTGTCAGCGTGAGTGCGGCGTGATAGGAATGCTGACGCAACGCGGGCCGGCCTGGTAAAGCGTGACACTCAGAAACGCAGAAAGGAATGAAGAACACTAGTGGACAGGAAGGAGGGGGGGCTGGATCTGAGCCTGACACTCCAGCAGCAGTCTCAAGCAACTGGGGCTCATTTACCCAGAACCCCCCCCCCAGGATGACAAAATTCTTCTACAAAATATGTCAGCATCAGAGACCATGATAAACAGAGATGTTATCAAGTGAGTTTGCAAAAATTTTGCTGTAATAACATTCTTCAGAATCCACTGACACAGAGGGTACTATCTGTCACCAGAAAATCCTGTGTGCAGGAGCCTGTGAAGAGAAATACTTACCAGATACCACAGACCAAGTCAGACCTGGTTATGTGTGGGCCAGGCGGCCATTTTGGATGGGATCTTCAAAGCATTAGGATACGGAAGTGTAGACACCCTGTGAAAGAAAACACTGTGTGCCTTAACATCCAGGCATGCGCTTGCTTATGTAAAACCTGCCGATAAGCACGCAGTTTGAGGTGGGGCGGCAGCGCAGTTCATACAACTGCAACATCCACAGTCGCCCAGATTGGGTCGGGCCTTGGAGGACGTGGGGAGGTAGAGAAGGACCAGGGACATGAGGACATAAACACACCTGGCATTCTCACACACTGACAGGTGACACCAAATGCCTCCAGAGGTGTGATGAAACACATTCGTATAAAATATATTTTTATTGAAAAATACCCTTTCAGAAGTAGGAAAAACAACAGGGGCATTCAATGGGACGTTCGGGTCTCCGTATGCATTCAGTGTTAATGTCACGTGCTACACAGCATCCCTCTTCACTGTCTGTACACTGCGACTCGACCCACCTCTCGAGGAAGGGTAAGAGGCTGCAGAGGATACAGAGCAAACTAGTTATCCTCAAACACAGAACTCAAACACTTCTTCTGTTACCCGAATGCAAGAGAGAACATCAGCTCTGTTTTGTAAGTGTAAGGGTTCGGGTGAAAAAGAGGAGAAACCAGTACAAGCTTGAAGCTGCTTGGCTAATTGAGTTTGTTTGCCTGTAAAGTGCTGCACCATCACCCTCAAGCCAGCGCTTACAGTGCACAAGAGTGGAGAAAGAAAAACAACCACAAGGGAGAATTAAACACTGAAACACTGTTTATGGAAAAAGAAGGTACAAAAATATCAAGCCGGATCGAGATGTGAAGGACGATACATTTATGTCACAATTCTGATTCGGGGAAAAAATGCTACAGCCAGTATGACTGTTTTCCCTGAGAACGAGCAACTGCTTCGCGTGCGGCCTAACAAGACTCTACGGGGGTGTGCACATTGTGACCAGGGGTGGGGTTGTGCGTGCCAGAAGCGGGCACCTGGGCAACCTCGTCTTCCATGTCATGGACTCACGGCTGCGATTGCGTGGAGCGCTGCCGCATTGCGCGTCGTAATGCTGGTGAAAATCTCCGAGAAAAGCCAAGAGGAAGAGGAGAAACTGGGAGAAAGGGTCCTTTTAAACACACCAACCTGGACCCAAATGGGGTGCTAATTCAAATCGCTACAGAGCTGCAGGTGAAACAGCAGTATAGTCCAAAAGTGGTCCATGGAGGGGTGAGGCCGTCACAGCTCACGTGCTATGATGGTGAACGGCCTGATGGGACAGCTGGCCTCCAGTTCCAGGGCGGTCAGGAAGCAGTCGGCTGCCTGCATGCTGCACTGGCGCTGCAGCGCCTCCCCCAGGCAGCTCCAGGCCTCGTGGGCCGTGCTCTGTGCCTGCACTGCATCCCGGAGCATCTTCTCCCCGAGGCCCCGGCGGCCTGTTCGCATCAGCAGCTGCCCCTGTGGTGGGGGGGGGGGGGTTACAGAAGGGAAATGGGTTGGGTAAGCAAAATTAATTTGTCACATTCAATTCTCAATTTTTCAAGCATTCTGATCTTAATTCAAGAACTTGGAGGACAGAATTCCTGCAAATTTTAGAACGGAGTCTAGACATCATCTCTACTAGGGCTCTTTTTCCATTGTCTATGCCAGTGCTTCTCTACTACCCAGTGCACGGGGACCCCCTCCGAAAGTCCAGATTTTTACTCCCTCCCAGCCCCCTGCACCAGGAATTTGGTGATCACATGTGTTGGGAGCTGGGAGGGACCAAAATGTAGACTGTATGGGGTACCTTGAGGACTGGGTTGAGAAACACTGGTCTTTGCATTTCAAGGGCAGTATCACAGACTGGTCATGATAAACACCAGTCATGTCACATCTTCCATGAAAGCAGTAGAACAAGCTACGGCAACACTGAAGACCTATGAATAACTGTAACTCTACATCGTCAAACTCAAAAAGCTGGCTGGATATTCATGGGCACCATTTTGGTGACAGAGCCATTCATAAGGTCAGCTCTTACAGAACTAGATCTCCTCCGGAATATTGTTTTTAACAGGTGATTAATGTGGGAAAGTTTTTGGGCTCCAGTCATCTGTAGGAAAATATCAATGAATGTGCTGTGACTGCAATGGGGGGCGGGGGCGGCGGTGGGAGGGGCCTTCAAGAACAGGGTGGGGATCCAGAGTGATGCAGTGTCTCTCGCCCGCCATGTGCAGTACCTCCAGTGGAGGCAGAAGTGCATGAGGGTGCCGGGTAAACAGAGGCACGGCTCTGGAATCGTGTGCGTCATCTCTTTGGAGATTTTTGCTCTTAGGAATCAGCCCCCTCCCCAGACCTGTGGGGCTGAGCATCATTATTACACAAACTGCCCAGCGACACAAGCCCCCTCAGCCCAAAGGAGAGGCCAGAGCGCCCACAACCACCCCCCACCCCCCCCCCCCCCCCGATCAGAGACACCAACCACGGGCACAGCACACGGGTACGCAGTGCCGCGGTGGGCTGCAGACTGGATCCGTCAGGCCGTGTTTTTAATTCTCTGATTGACCTCCGAAGAAACCGGCACTCGGTGTGCTGGCTGGATGAGTGAGAAAACGGGAAGAGGAGGGTGAGAAAAGCAACACATCAGGAAGTTGAGAGCACCTGGAAGGATGGTGCAGCCTTTGCAATCCCTCTGAGAGTCACGGAAACCGGACCGGTCTGGCAAACATCACAAACATGCCGGCAGAAATCAGCCTCCACATCATGGAGAGCAGCTGGCCACCACCCGACGGGCCTCCGTGTGTCTGAACCGCGTCCTTTCCTGTGATCCTCGGGAGCTGGCCGACGGGCCTCAGTGTGTCTGAACCGCGTCCTTTCCTGTGATCCTCGGGAGCTGGCCGCCAGCCGACGGGCCTCCGTGTGTCTGAACCGCGTCCTTTCCTGTGATCCTCGGGAGCTGGCCGCCAGCCGACGGGCCTCCGTGTGTCTGAACCGCGTCCTTTCCTGTGATCCTCGGGAGCTGGCCGCCAGCCGACGGGCCTCCGTGTGTCTGAACCGCGTCCTTTCCTGTGATCCTCGGGAGCTGGCCGCCACCCGACGGGGACTCGTTAGCACAAAGCCACTCGCAGAACCGCTCTTGATTAATTGGGTTGAAATTCAGTTGAGCTCTGTCTAGAGGCAGCCGGTCTATTTCAAGACAGGAAGTCTCTCACACTCCCTCTCTCCTTCTCTCTATTCCGTCTCCCTGTGTCACTCCATCTTCTCTTACGTCTCACCCCTACCCAGTCTCGGCCTGGCACGCTGTCACACCCTCCCACCCCCATTCCAGAGTGAACTGCCGCTCCATTCCAAATATAGGTGTACGACGTGTTGCCGTGCAAAGGACCCCAGGGGCTGCGAGGGGAAGCGGCACTTTGCCCTGCCGGGTGCGGGTGTTAATTACCTCTGGGCCAGCGGAAAGCCCAAGCTGCGCCATGTAAATAATCCCCCCCCACTCCGTGTTTTGGAACAGTCGAACACCTGGGCCACTCGGGTCTCTGAGATGCCCCTTCAGGAGGCCGGACTGGGGGTAGAGGGCGGGGGTGGGCAGCAGGACAACGCTTCATGGTGAGAAGCTTAATAACTACTAACTAACTCTAACTCCCATACCTACAAAACAGTAGCATTAACAGTGATGGTGCTAAATGTTTAACAGCGACATGGGAAGAGGCACATGCTTCACACAGCGTCGATTCATCATGAAACTGTCACTCCAGTCCTGCCCACTCAGGTGTTAAAAATGGAGTTCGCGTGTGCGATGCACTCAGCGGTCCACAGATCCTCATCAGGTCCACTCGTAGAGGAACTTACTTCTAGTTTATTCCTAATGAGCTTAAACTTGCCCCTTCGAAGATCCTTAGATTCCAAAAACTCCTCCTCACACAATAGTCATGATAATCAATGGCTTGAGAGGGCCAACCGTTGGTCTGTCGCACCAACAAGGACAAGGGGGAAAAGTGTTTAAGGACGTTTCTTGGCAGGGTCTCTGGGAAAAGCTTTCAGAAGCACCTCCTCCATGCAAGAGAAAGGACTCGAATCTCTGGGATCCCGTCCTTATATGTCTTGTGCTGTGCTTCTGTGTTGATGCTGGGACCCACAACAGAGTCCAGGGAGCAGCACAGGGGCGTACTGTGAATTTCTGACAGACCACATTAGGAAGGTGGTAGCTCCCGGTGGGGGGAGGGGCGTGTCGCTGGCACGGGCTGGAACAAAAAGCCATCAAGCGGCTGAGGAAACACAAACGTGGCAGGGTGGCCCGGGCCGCCTTCAGCTGGTACACAGGCTCAGAGATGGAGAGCGACAGAATACAGAGGCGGCTAATTAGGAAACATAACAGAAAGCCGGGGAGAGAGGCTGAGTGACAAGACGTGAAGACACAAAGACGCGATGATACAAGCAGACACTAGTGTGAAGAGAGGGCTTTGTTCACCATTGTACTGGCGAGTGGGGGGTAGGGGGGAGGCAGACAGTGGCAAAGACAGGAGCACAAGGACAATCCCCCCCCCCCCAAAAACATAATTAATTTTTCCTGCTACAAACTATTCCCAAAATAGCTTGTAGGATCTGTGATGGCAAATTGTAGGTCCGGCATTTCAAGCATGATTGTAAATGACTCATGCAGAGGGAACAGTACAAACCCCATAATTCAGAGGTAGGATGGAGGTAGGCGCGGAGCACTTGCAGAAGCTGGAGCAGGAGAACCCCACCCCCCCAAAGAGCCCATCAATTTTGTTGAAAGCAGAGCCAGTTCCTGACTGGATGAGGTCTGACCACCAGGATGTAGCTACCTGACCAAACCCCGCCCCCACTCCCCAACCATGGACCCACACCGTCACTCGCATGCAGCTCTGCTCCCCACCACTCCCGCTGTACCCCCCCTCCCAGATAGTCATCTGTTACATTCACAGCTCTCTCACCAGTGTCTAGTGGAGAAATCCAGGTGCTCCTCAAAGATCACCATGATGCACAAGCACCTACACCGCCAATGCACAAGAACTTCCACCAGAACTCAGGGTATAAAACTGAAGCCGCCCCGACACAGAATCCACAGAGCAGAACTCCAGCACTCATCCGTTCGTGATCCCAGCACCAGGACTTTGACAGTTCTGAGAAAGAGTGGCGTCATTCCCGGCAGTCGATGCCTATCCCTCTGGGTCAATGGCATGAAACACACAGCCTAACCACCCCCCACAAGTCAAGCACGGGAAATCAGGCAGTGAACACCACATTTTAACAGCGTCATCACTGCACACCCTGACCAAGCTGACTGCATAACTCCCTCATCATCCTGTACCATGGCCATTTTGACCTGAGAAGATGACACAAAATGAGATTTCATGCCTAGATGAACACCCTCACTCCCCCACCACGCATTTCCAGCTCCAGCTTTCCCAGGACAAAGCAGGTACAGCAATATAACACAGCAGAATCACTGTAAAAAAAAAGGGGGGGGGGGGGGTTGTGCCTGTAAATATTTAAGCATTTCCTATCACGTGTTTATTTTTAAAGCAGTCCTTTAACATTTTTTTTAACATTACACCAGGCACATGAAGGAACGGAGGCCATTTTGTTTCATTTCTAGATGCATGAACTTGTGCTGACAACAAATATCACATGACTCAGATCACATGACTCTGATCATATGACTCAGATCACATGACATTTCTGCGCTCTGGGGATGGAGAAGTGTGATTGCCTGACTGTCAGAAAGCATCATGACAGATGGGCATATTGGGCACAGGCTGCCTCTCCTCGGTCTTGACTGTTTGTATATCTGCCAGGCTTCCTCTTCTGCATTCGCTGATTACAGGTGGCCAGCCACAGGATTTGTGCACCTGCACACACACACGCACTCTCTTGCTCTTTCTCTCTCTCTCACACACACACACACATACACACACACACACAGATTAGCAATTATATCTTTGTGGGGACTCTCCGTTCATTTCTATGGGGAAAACTCTAATCCCAACAATGACAACCTTAACCCCCACCCAGCCCTAACCTTAACCACAAGGGTATGTTCACACTAGGGAAGGTAAATTGCATTGCACTGTATTTTTACATTTTTTGTTATTTTTCTGCATTTTCGTCTTGTGTTTGTCCAAGTTCTTGTGCGTCTTTATATGTTTTAATGTTGCATTAGCTGTTTCTGTGATTGACATGATTGTTTCTAGTGTTTGTGGGGAAAAGGAGGCATTAAAAAAAAGCAACACTTTGGAATGCGTCTATATCCATTGTTCAGTGTCATCAATGGGACTGTGCAGCACAGAGAAACGTGTTTTCAAAATGCACTGTAATGCAGTGAACTAGTGGAAACATCATACATCGCTTTCTGTCCAATATATTACGTTCTCGCGAATAACAGAATGCGCGTGTTCATGAAAATTGCAACGCAATGCGAATAGTGAAAATGTGCTCTAAGTAACCAAACAAAATACAAGACTTTTGGGATTTTTCGTTTTTTGATTGTATTCACAGATCTTTGTGGGGACATGAAAAATGCTCCCCCCACAAAACGTCAATATAATAGGTTTTTATCACATTGCCGGGAACCTTTGGTCCCCAAAATGTAATATAAACCTAATCCACATATAAACATGCACACACACACACACACACACACATGCACATGTAGGGTAAACATATCCTTATGGGGACCGCTCATTCATTTCAATGGGAAAAATGCTAACGCTAACTATGACAACCTTAGCCCCTACCCTGCCCTAACCATAACCATAAGTAACCTAACAAAATACAAGAGTTTTTGCATTTTTAGTTTTATCATAGCAGTCACCGATTTTTATAAAATAGAGTTTTCCCTTATGGGGACCAGGAAACCGGTCCCCATTAGGGAAAAAAACGGATATTTATCACGTTATGAGGACATTATGTCCCCATAAGGATAGGTAAACACGCTCGCACACACACACACACACACACACGCGTAGACACACACACTCCCAGGCCCATTAAAACGCCTGGAGCCCCCCCCCACAGAAGTGGTGGCTTCACCGTGATGTCAGTCTGTGGCACGTGGGCCCATTGGTCACGGGCATCGGTCACAGTCCCTGCCCCACTGTGACTAAATGACAGGTGGGGATTCATGTCCCCATCGCCCATACCCCCTCCCCCCCCCCCACTCAAGGTTGCGAGCCACATTCCCACCCCCGCAGCCCCCATCCCGCAGCCTCACTCGCATGCCAGGCGTTCTCCGCACAACTGGAGAGGTGTTGACCAGACCGAGGCAGGGTGTCACACGAGCGTCAGTGGGGTCGGGGGGGGGGGGAGTGGGATACACTCACCAGGGGACACGTGCCTCACGGACGAGGCTGGTGTTTGCACTACCGCCCATTTGCATGGCAGTGTGTAATTTTGAAGTTAAAGGCATTTGGTCCCAGTGCTACTGGAAAGGAAGCAGGTTGGTCATGTGACACGCTCTGCTATGACAACTCTCCCCTGAGGAAAGACACATCCATGCTAATGAAATCAGCACAGCTCTCTGCTCTCTACCTCTCTATCTTTCTTCTCCTATCTCCATACAAGCTAGCCATAAAACAAACAGTTTGGCCGGCCGCTTCCCCACCGGGGATATCGATGCCGGCCAAGAGTACGGTGATGCTGATGCCCATTTTATGCAGCGTCAGGTTCTGGTGAGACACACGGCCCCTGCGAGGGAGCGGCTCTGAGTCACATAGGTGGACTCTCCTCGCTGGCACACGGCGGCCATCTTGGCAGATGGTTCACGCAGGACTGGGGATTGCGGACGAGGACCACGTGGGCGGTTCTGCCGATGCCTGCTCGGCTCGCTGGCCCTCACTCACATGAAGGGCACATGGCCTGTGAACACCTCCCACCCCATGAAGTGAGCCAATGAAAAGCACATCACAGCCCCCCCAACAGTAATGAATCACAGGGAAGGCCAAGCCTATGAGCCTTCAGGCTGGCTCCCCAGGACGACGTCTGAGTACCATGTGATAGCGGAGCGACACCTCACCCACATCACTGATTGGGGGGGGGGGTTCACACGTAGGCTGTATCGGTGTCCACCCACCGCCCTCCTGCTGAAAGGACGAAACTTCACACGTAACCATTTCACCTCCACAACCCCCACATCCCTTCCTTCGCCCCTACACCCCATCCAGTCAGAAAAGGCCTGCCCGCCCCTCGCACGCACCTGTGTTCCTCATTGCCGTCCGCCACGCTCTTAGGCACACTCTGTTTGCCTCTCTGGTCATCGAGAGCCGCGCTCAATAGAATTCATTTTCCCGGTTGCTAGGCGATCCCATAATGCACAGGGACAGAGGGCCGGCCCATTATAAATAATGTATCAGCATTATCTAATCGACTCAAAGCACTTCCAGCCCTGGGGCCACTTGGACTGATGGGGGGGGGGCTGGAGGCTGTACCAAACGTGGGTGTGCCTGGACTACTCATGTTCAGAGAGGGGGCAGCTTGTCAGCGGAAAAGGGTGTCTGGCATGCTCAGAGTGGGGGGGGGCAGGTCCAGAGGCCCTGACTATGGGACACTCCTCTTGGCGGGGTTATGTTTAATATGGGCAGAATAACACGGGGGGGGGGGGGTGTAGCACACAGTCGCTCACACACAAACAAACAAGGAACAATATGAAGGAGCGCAAACAGGCCATGATGTAACAGCGCTGCCGCTCGGATGCACCGCCAACACGCCCCTTCCCAAAATAACAGCGCAGGCTGACGGGAAAGCAGCTTCAGGAATCCCTTCCAGGTGGAGTGTGTGGGTGTGCTCACGCATGGAGGACACGGGAGGCCGGCAGGCAGGTGCAGGGACAGGTGACCCGCCATCCAGAAGGTTCCAGGAACTGCCTTTCCCGGCAAGAGCCACAAACAAGCTTGCGCCCCACCGGGAGGTGAGCATCAGTGGCGTGTTGGGGGGGGGGGGGGGTGTATGCTATTACCACCGGGCTCTGCCGTGGAAATATACAGATACTGTCTGAACGCAGAGGCTTGTTAAATCATCAGGCCCGCGGGCCACCCAAGAGCCATAAGAGGGACTCGTTACACAAGCTATGAGTCACGCCGGCGAGGAACGGGATCGCAGAGTAAAAGTGACCTCTCCACTCCCGCCATCTCGCTTTACCAACGCCGCTCCACGCATTACGTAACCGCAGCGCCGCCACGTGCAAATGCACACATGCAGGGCACGAGATCTTCAGCCAGCTGGGAAAGAAAAGTACATTTAAAAATACAGGAGACACTGATAAACGCCGACATTCATATAGACGAGGGTTTTACAAAAAGACACAAACAGAGGCAGTAACTGGGGCCCAGCCGGTGGTAGCTGCACTTTAGAAACAGCCCCCCCACCCTCGATACCTTTCCTGTCCAACCCCCCGCTCCACCCCCGATGCCCCGCTCCACCCCTGGAGATCGCCTGCTCTCGCTCCGTCTGTCTGCCAGAATGCCGACTGAGTCGCTGCCACGATCTGCACAAACACAGAAGAGACAGCGGCCAGAAGAGGCCGAGCCCAGCGATCACATCCGCCGCTTATCGACGCGGTAATAAACGGTTGCCGCGGCTACGCCAGGAGCCAAGCTCTGCCGCCTCAGTGCTGTCAGATGCCACCGATGGCAGCCGCTAGTGGGCCCCGTGCTGCCAGCAACGCGGTCACAGCACGCCACAGCCAACGGGCATTCTGGGTAATAGCCAGAGCACCGGGGAAGCCCAGAGGGACATGTGATCTTTAAGGTCATGGTGCTGAAGATCACACATGGCCACATGGTTGCTCATAAGGGTGCGCACACACACACACAAACACACACACACACAAATAAACACACAGCTCACAAGCTACAGATTGGGTGTGAGTTGTCCCATAGAAATGAATGAGCGGTCCCCATAAAGATATGTTTACCTGACGTGTGTGTGTGTGTGTGCATGGGTTGTGTATATATTACATTGTGGGGACCAAATGCCTGTGATTTTGTCACTATGGGGACTATTTTTTCGATCTCCACAAGGGGAAACTCAATTTTATGTTGGGATAACAGTTTTCCCCATAGAAATTAAATGAATGGAGAGTCCCCACAAATTTACAAACTATTGTGTGTGTGTGTGTGTGTGTGTGTGTGTGTGTGTGTGTGTGTGAGGGAGGGACTGTAGGTAATGCCTACCATCCCAAAGGCAGTAAAATGGAGAGAGAGAGAGTTGGCATGAAGCAACTGGTCCCACAGTCACAAGACACTCGGCATGGAGTTTTCTGGGCATGGGGGGGGAGACAGTACACAGCTCACAGATTATGGCTTAATCTGAGGAGAAAAAGACAACACCCCCGGTCAAAAACAACTCACCAGCCGCATGCAACTCGTACTCCACCCCAGCTAAGGCTGTTACCTGCCCACTGACCCAAGGTGCACGCAGAGGTGCTCCAATGAGAGCCAACCCCCCTCCAGCAACAGCCAATGAGAAACACTGCCACTCAGACTCAGCCCCCAAGCAAGCTTTAACTGTTTTATAAATTGTCAGCGGTCGGATAGGCCATTAACCACAGAAATATATCATTTTTGTATTCCTATAAATAATGATAATTAAGGTATACACACACAAATGTAACACGACGTCCTATAATATATCGGATTGTTAAATCTCACTTCGTGACAGTTGAGACATTAATTGGTGTCCGTCTGAGGCTTCAGGCAATATGTCAAAGTAACTTCCCACGATCGTTTGGTTGTTTTATTTCAGTCTGGTCTGCCAGTGTCTGCTGTGGCCATTCAAAGGCCATTAATCACGGCTAAACCTCAACGGACCACAATCCAATACCATAAGCTTACCCCCCCCCCGGTCCGGCAGTGAGGTCTGAGGCCAGACTTGATGGTGTCTCTGAGAGCCGTCACACACACATTAACCCCCCCCCCCACTCCGGTGACCAGCCTAACACCATCACTCAGCCCTGATAGAGCATGTGACTCAGCATGTCATGTGACTTCCCAGCACCCTTCCCTCAGATGCACCCCCCCCCCCCCCCCACTCAGCTCACAGGACATTCCAGCATTGATCATCATGTCATAACACCACATTATCTAATACATTGACAAAAAGTAACAAATATTCACTTGATTATGTAACAGCACCTGCATTTTATAATAATCTTCCACAATTTGTAATAGACAGCTAGAACTAAATGTGCAAGAAATTTCCCCATATTTGTAATAAATTACTATGTATTGCGATGGTTATTACAAAATGAGGGAGTTGCAATTTTATGACAAAACGTAACAATACAGTGCATTATGTAATAAACAAACAAAATGGATGTCTTCATTCACACTTTGTCTAGTTATTACATAATGCAGTTATTACATAATGTATTACATCACGTTATGTAATAACTCGACAAAATGTAACAAATTGTCACTCGTTATGTATTAGCAGCCCAATTTTGTAACAATCTGTCACATTTTGTAACAGACAGCTTGAATGCAATATGTAAGAAATTTTCCCACATTTTGATATAAATCATTATATATTGCAGTGGTTATTACAAAATGCAGTAGATGTACTTTTTATGATGAAAATGTAATGATATGGTGCATTATGTAATAAACAACGAGCATTATGTGATAAACAAAGAATGGATGCCTTCATTCACACCTTGTTGAGTTATTCTCAGGGTCGAGTTGTTCTGTTATTACATAATGCCATGTTACACAGTTGTTTGATTTCCTTGAAGGCTGGTCCAAATGTCTTTGACCGTGTCATTTCTCCTCCGCTTTGCTGTAACTGTATGCTTTCCAAATGCCCCCCCACCCCGACCTTTCATACAGCTATAGTTGGCCAACTCCATTACCCACAGGACACCGGTCCTGCAGGACTCCCAACTGGCGTGTTGAATTTGACCATGGATTGGAAGCACAATACAAGATGAAATGATCAAAAGGTCAAAACGTCTATTAGGTGGCTCCACTTCCTCCTCTTCCATGGGGCAAAAGTCAGCGTGCAGCCAGGTGGTCTGACTTGAGATTCCCTGCACCTTCTAACATGGTGGGCAGAGTAAGTAGCTGAAGGAATGACTTGACAGTCGAACCTGGTGCCACCACCTCCTTGATGGTGGGGGTGAAACCTAATCTACAGCCTGACTGCCTGAGTGTCAATTAAGTAGCTAAAACGGGAAGCGTGTTTAGTCGGATGAACGAGGGCTTCTCGTTAATTAGTGGATACTCGAAAGTACTGGCTGAACTCCAGCCCACTGATCCTTTTCTAATTTTTATACAATTGAGAGCAATTTAATTAAATCAAAATGTATGTAATGGAAGTTGGCTTAAATGAAGATATAACGATTGTATATTTAAACATAGAGAACAAAGTCTGTGAGTGAAATGTGAGGGTTGTGGGAGCCTTGACGATGCCTCACAGGGGATCCCGACATATACAGAAATGGGAGGGGTGGGGGGGGTGGGGGTGCTGCCAAAGGGATGATAGCAAGCCCCAGATTGTAATTACAAGATGGCCACTGTACGAACTGAATACAGTCAGATGGAGTGGAGGCATGATCCACCGCCTGGTTTAAGACAACAAGCCAGAAAGGCCTTCCTATGGATTACCCATTACAAGGAGTTACATCACAACACAAGAAGCTCTCAGTGTGCTTAGGAAAACACCTCTTTTGTACTTATATTGGGCCAAAGACACTATTACAGGTAAGGGCACAGAGACATAGCCAAGGTCTTCTGCCAAACAGGACAAAAATTGTGAAATAACAACAGAGGACAAGTAATAAAACAAATCACAGATCAGGTTATGTAGAGGTAGCACCTAATGCAGCATGGAAGATGGACTTCGACGACCCCACTATGGGACTATGGGAAAGAAAAGATCCGAGGAACTGACACCAGACTGTAGCCACGGAGACACCATCCACCCCTGGTGCCTGAGATGCACGGCGTGCCACAGAGAAAGGCGCCTATTCCCACAGCGTGGACAAAGGCCACGGGTTCAAGAGCCGTCACTTCTGAATCAGAACCTCTGGGATAGGGCCTGTCTTAGCTCAGAGCCACATTCTGGATTATCTACACACCTTGTGAAAACAGCAGCTCTCCAACCTGCACCAGTCCCACCTACAGCTGTGAAGACAGAGTGGCCTGGACCATCTGCACTTTATCTTTCCTCTGATGGTAGAATGACGCACAATTTAATGAAAGCATGGCCCACTTCCCCCAAGACACAGCCCCATCAGAGTCTGAAAACGCTCTCATTTCACACACCCCCTCGCTGGTCCCCATGGAAACCAACACCCAGGCGTTCTGGAACACTGGGAGTTCGCTACAATGCCCCCTGCTGTCCGCAATATTTGAGGCTTGTCGGTGGGTGGGGCCATCTCCATTAAGAGGTGGAGCCGCCACCCAGAAGGTCACAGAGCTCATGGAAATATCGCAATGGGCACCAACCGGGGTAGCGGAGTCGGCTGCCTATCGCCATAGCAACACACTCAACAACAGCTAGGCGGACGGGCATGTCAGTGCTGGTAGACTGTGGATTGTTGACTGAGCGGGGTACAGGGGGAGGGGTTAGAGGGCTCCT